>NC_069502.1:827079358-827186838 GCF_027579735.1 Bombina bombina
CTAGGCTCCCAGTAGTGGGCTGGTGCAACAAACCTTTTCTACAAAGAATATTACAAGATCAAATCAAATTAATAGAAATATTGGACACTTGTTTACAAATTTATGCTCAGTCTAATTGTATCATGAAATGCATGAGCTAACATTGTTATATTTGGCGGTATAATTACCTCTATAGCACTCCCAAAAAACAAAACAATCTGTTGCGGTAGACAACTTAACTTTTTACTACGTTTATTTTTTTGTAGTCATATTAATTTTTCAGTTTTTAATCACCATCACTAGCCTAACTACATGAACAGAAAAGATTCAAAAATTGTTTTGATTCATGAGTCCACAAATCATCCTTACTTATAAATGTCTGACACTTCAGGATCTGTCCTAAGTGTGAGCAAGGGCTTTTCTACTGAGAGTGAGGGGTGGGAAACTTCATACTGAGTAGCTGTTGTGTAAATAAAATAGGAAAATAATATAATTGGGTACAAAATATAAATAAATATGTATGACTGTTAAAACAATTAGTGTATTAAAAAAAAGTACTTCCTCTTTTTTAACTAAACATCGCAATGCATTGTGGTTATGTAAATGAGCCTTACACGACCAGTCAGCTCTGTACGGAAGCTGAGATTAGTTGCAATTCAGCGCTGTGAGATGCGCTTTTGTACTGTTACTTCCATGCGAGTCTGTGCTAGTTACAGGGATTAGGGGCATAGTGATATCGAATAAATACAGTAAATTCAGTTACCAATCACGATTTAGACAATTGTAAAACAATTATGAGACATTTTTACTTCGATCAATTTTGGAGTTGACTGTCTCTTTAAGGGGAGAAAAATTTACAGTACACTGTGCCTTTAACAAGCTTTAACCCTTTAGGGGCCGATAATTGCAGAGAAAAACTAGATACAGCTTGCAATTTTACACGTTTAAATGTACTTTCATAATCTAATATGCTTCTATTGGTATCCTTTGTTGAAGGAGCAGCAATACACTACTGGGAGCTAGCTGAACATATCAAGTGAGCCAATCTCAAGCAAAATGGGTGCAGTCACCTATCAGTAGCTAGGCTCCCAGTAGTGGGCTGCTGCACTTAAGCATTTTCTTCAAAGAATATTGCAAGACCAAATAAAATTTATTAATAGAATCATTGGACAGTTGTTTATAACTTTACGCTCTAGTTGTATCATGAAATGCACGAGCAAGCATTGTTGTATTGTGCTGTATAATTATCTATATGACACTCCAGGAAACATCACTAGACAACTTGCAGGGATAATCCCTTTATTACCCATTCCCCAGTTTTGCATAACCAACACAGTTATATTAATATACTTTTTACCTCTGTGATTACCTTGTATCTAGGAACCTTCTTCCAGCCCCCTGATCACATGACACTGACTGTTTATTATCTATTGTCTTAAATTTAGCATTGTTTTGTGCTGCATCTTAAATAACCCCCTGTGCTTGAACACAGTGTTATCTATATGGCCCACGTGTACTTTCTGTCTCTTTGTATTGAAAAGAGATTTAAAAAGCATGTGATAAGAGGCAGCCCTCTAAGGCTTAGACATTAGCATATGAGCCTACCTATGTTTAGTTTAAACTAAGAACACCAAGAGAAAAAAAGCAAATTTGATGATTAAAGTAAATTGGAAAGTTAATTAAAATTAAAAGTCCTATCTGAATAATGAAAGTTTAATTTAAAGTAGACTGTACCTTTAAGTCTTTTCTTTACATTATTATCAGCCTGCGTGCCTAATTGCAGGCTTACAAAAATTAAAAAATTTTTAGCAAGAGTCCACAAGCCATATTTCTGGTAATAATTTCCACAGGGCTCTATCCTAGTTGTATACAGGGACATTTTGACTGAGAGTGAGAATTAAGAAACTTCCTAGTGAGTACCTATCATCTATAAACAATATGAACAGAAAATCACTGCATGCAAAATGTAAACATGTATAAATGTTAAAACCATATAGCGTACAAATAAGCTCTTTTTTGTAAAAAACATCGCAATGCATTATGGTTATGCAAAATAAACCTTATACGACTAGCTGTACGGAAGCCGAGTGTAGTTGCAATTCAGTGCTGTGAGATGCGCTGTAATTCTATGTAACTTACATGAGCCAGTGCTGTGAGATGCGCTGTAATTCTACGTAACTTACATGAGCGTTGTACTTTGTTGCAGTGAAAATGTTCTCTAGTTATGTGCCAGTAACTTGTGCATACGCATTATCGATCTATTACTACTAAGTAGAAGCCTCAGACTGTTTACTTAATATGAGAGAATAATTATTTCCTAGTAAGGAGTTATTTAATTATTGCAGTGCATTATGGTTTAATGTAAATAAATCTACACTTCCAGTTAGTTCAGTACTGAAGTTCAGTGACTTTATAAGGGTTAAATTATCATATAAATATACATAAGGAAAGTCCATGTGAAAAGGACATTGTACACTAGATTGTTCTCTGCATAAATGTTTAGCAGGTAATCTATTTATATAGCCCATCTGTGAGTGATTTATGAAACAATGTAATGTATAGTTTTGCTTTATATGTTGTTTAAATAACATTGTGCTGATTTCAGATTCCTAGCAGATACCCCCAAATTTCAGATCTCTACAGACTACTGTGTGTGTAATGGGTCGTTTAATATACAGGGCTTGGGGGGGGGGGTGTCTGCCCTTTCTGCTTTCTAAGCCCCTTTCAGTGAGTGTCCCAGCCTAATCTCATCAATAGTGCCCAACTAGGAGCTTCAAAGTAAGTTTTTAAAAGGTTTTATACTGGAATGTTTTTTCTCTCTTTATAGTAGTGTCTATTACACACAGTTATATAAAAATTGGTGATTACTGTCCCTTTAAACCATTTTCTTGCATATAACTTTGCATTAAACATCCACAAAGTGATTGTTAAATGGACACTAAAATGAGTTCCCCTCAATGTGTTTCCAATGACTACACCTGCTGCAAAGTATAAAATGTATGGGAAATTGTTCCTTTAGAGTTTTTTCTATATACAAAATTGCAGCTTTTGGCCTTTGAAACCACACACCCCATTAACTTGCAGGCAGAACAGATTTAATTATCTTATCACTCTATATAATCACAAATGTGTGTATCAGATAACAAATGTATATTGTAGTACTTATCTCTAACACCCTCAAGCACTGGGAGTGTGATTTCTTCTGATGAATCTTATTTACTTAGCTTTTCCGTACTCATTACTGCAGTACTACAGTTTTCAGTTTAGGTGGTGCATTCAAAAAGCAAAGGCTATTTCAAATGACAAAATAAAGGTTAATGAGCTATTTGCAAACAATTCAGTACACCCCAGCTGGTAATATGGATCATTAAGAACACATTATAGAGGGGCATTTTACAGTACACTGGGACTGAGCACACCTGGTGAGTCAATGACAAGAGGCAAGCCAGTTCCACCAATCAACAGCTAGCTCTGTGGTGCATTGCTCCTCCTGAGCCTACCTAGGTATGCTTTTCAAGAGAACAAATGCAATATGTAAACAGAAGTAAATTGAAAAGCCTCATATTATTGCTTGCTCTGTGTAAGCCATGAAAATGTAATTTTGACTTTCATTTCGCTTTAAGAACTGAACTGCAAAAGACATAGGGACAACAAAAATGATTTAAAAGAATTTGAGAGTCACATTATTAATGATTTCCAAAACAACTTGAAATTTGTTGTATATTTATATTATCTCTAGCTGTAACTTAGCACTAACTGTAAATAACTTTGTCAGCCACACAAAGCAATCACATTGTAGTTTGTAGCTGGTTAAGGCAAATTTTGCAGCATTTTGAAGGAAACAGAATTTGCTTTACTAACTAAGCAGTTGCGCCTTTCTTGTTTGGTAATTAAGTTTGTGAATTTCTACCAAATTTATTGTCAAATGTTATTTTTAACTAGAAATGTGAATATAATCTGTTGAAATGTTATCTCTAGCATAAGTGTGAGTATAATAGTGTGGGCCCTGGCAAATCCCACCATTAAAGGGGCAGTGTGTTGTAAAATTAGTTTCCCCTTAATTCCATTGACTAGTTATACCAGAAGCAGAGAACAAAATACATGATCATTTGCTTCTTTAGGTTTATTTCTTTCATGTAATTAGCAAGAGTCCATGAGCTAGTGACGTATGGGATATACATTCCTACCAGGAGGGGCAAAGTTTCCCAAACCTTAAAATGCCTATAAATACACCCCTCACCACACCCACAATTCAGTTTTACAAACTTTGCCTCCGATGGAGGTGGTGAAGTAAGTTTGTGCTAGATTCTATGTTGATATGCGCTCCGCAGCAAGTTGGAGCCCGGTTTTCCTCTCAGCGTGCAGTGAATGTCAGAGGGATGTGAGGAGAGTAGTGCCTATTTGAATGCAGTGATCTCCTTCTACGGGGTCTATTTCATAGGTTCTCTGTTATCGGTCGTAGAGATTCATCTCTTACCTCCCTTTTCAGATCGACGATATACTCTTATATATACCATTACCTCTGCTGATTCTCGTTTCAGTACTGGTTTGGCTTTCTACAAACATGTAGATGAGTGTCCTGGGGTAAGTAAATCTTATTTTCTGTGACACTCTAAGCTATGGTTGGGCACTTTGTTTATAAAGTTCTAAATATATGTATTCAAACATTTATTTGCCTTGACTCAGAATGTTCAACTTTCCTTATTTTTCAGACAGTCAGTTTCATATTTGGGATAATGCACTTGAATTAATCATTTTTTCTTACCTCAAAAATTTGACTCTTTTTTCCCTGTGGGCTGTTAGGCTCGCGGGGGCTGAAAATGCTTCATTTTATTGCGTCATTCTTGGCGCGGACTTTTTGGCGCAAAAATTCTTTTCCGTTTCCGGCGTCATACGTGTCGCCGGAAGTTGCGTCATTTTTTTGACGTTATTTTGCGCCAAAAATGTCGGCGTTCCGGATGTGGCGTCATTTTGGCGCCAAAAGCATTTCGGCGCCAAATAATGTGGGCGTCTTGTTTGGCGCTAAAAAAATATGGGCGTCGCTTTTGTCTCCACATTATTTAAGTCTCATTATTTATTGCTTCTGGTTGCTAGAAGCTTGTTCACTGGCATTTTTTTCCCATTCCTGAAACTGTCATTTAAGGATTTTGATCAATTTGCTTTATATGTTGTTTTTTCTATTAAATATTGCAAGATGTTCCACGTTGCAACTGAGTCAGAAGTTACTTCAGGAAAATCACTGCCCGGGGCTGGAGCTACCAAGCTAAGTGTATCTGCTATAAATTTTTGGTATCTGTTTCTCCAGCTGTTGTTTGTATTGCATGTCATGACAAACTTATTAATGCAGATAAAATTTCCTTTAGTACTGTTATATTACCTGTTGCTGTTCCGTCAACATTTAATTTTCAGAATGTTCCTGATAAACATAAGAGATTTTATTTTTTAAATCCATTTAGAAGTCTATGTCTGTTATTTCTCCTTCTAGTTTACATAAAAGTCTTTTAAAAACTTCTCTTTTTTTCAGATGAATTTTTAAATGAACATCATCGTTCTGATACTGATAATGGTTCTTCTGGTTCAGAAGTTTCTGTCTCAGAGGTTGATGCTGTTAAATCTTTGTATTTGTTCAAGATGGAATTTATTCGTTCTTTATTTAAAGAAGTATTAATTGCTTTAGATTTAGAGGATTCTGGTCCTCTTGATACTAATTTTAAACGTTTAAAGAGGGTTTTTTAAATCTCCTGTATTTATTCCAGAAGTGTTTAATCTCCCTGATGCTTTTTCTGAAGCAATTTCCAGGGAATGGAATAATTTGGGTAATTCTTTTACTCCTTCTAAACATTTAAGCAATTATATTCTGTGCCATCTGACAGATTAGAGTTTTTTGGGACAAAATCCCTAAGGTTTGGGGCTGTCTCTATTCCTGCTAAAATGTACTACTATTCTTACGGCAGATAGTACTAAATTTAAGGATCCTTTAGATAAGAAAATTGAATCCTTTCTAAGAAAAGTTTACTTATGTTTAGGTAATCTTCTTAGACCTGCTATATTTTTACCGGATGTTGCTGCAGCTTCATCTTTTTGGTTAGAAGTTTTAGCGCAACAAGTAACAGATCATAATTTTATAGCATTATTTTTATTCTATAACATGCTAATAATTTTATTGGTGATACCATCTTTTGATATCATTTGAGTTGATGTCAGGTATATGTCTCTAGCTATTTTAGCTAGAAAAGCTTTATGGATTTAACTTGGAATGCTGATATGTCTTCTAAGTTAACTTTGTTTTTCCCTTTCTTTCCAGGGTAATAATCATTTTTTCGTTCTTTTTCTCATAATAAGGAACAAAAGCCTGATCCTTCATCCTCAGGAGCGGTATCAGTTTGGAAACTATTTCCAGTTTGGAATATTTCCAAGCCTTATAGAAACCTATAGTCAGCTCCTAAGTACCCATGAAGGTGCGGCCCTTTTTCCAGTTCAGCTGGTATGGGGCAGATTACGTTTTCTTTAAAGGAGTTTGGATCAATTCCGTTCTCAATCTCTGGTTTTAGAACATTGTTTCAGAAAGGTACAGAATTGGCTTCAGTTAAGGCCTCCTGCTAAGAGATTTTTTTTTCTTTCCCGTGTCCCAGTTAACACAGCAAGGCTCAGCATTTCTGAAATGTGTTTCAGATCTAGAGTTGGCTGGAGTAATTATGCCAGTTCCAGTTCTGGAACAGGGGCTAGGGTTTTATTTTATCTCTTCATTGTACCAAAGAAGGTCAATTCCTTCAGACCAGTTCCGGATCTTTCAATATTGAATCGTTATGTATACCAACATTCAAGATGGTTACTGTAGGACTATTCTGCCTTTTGTTTAGCAAGGGCATTTTATGTCTACAATAGATTTGCAGGATGTGTATCTGCATATTCCGATTCATTCAGATCACTTTTAGTGTCTGAGATTCTCTTTTTAGACAAGCATTACCAGTTTTGTGGCTCTACCGTTTGGCCTAGCCTCAGTTCCAAGAATTTTTTTCTCGGTGCCCTTCTTTCTGTATTCAGAGAACAGGGTTTTGGTATTTCCTTATTTGGACGATTATCTTGGTATTTGCTCAGTCTTCTCATTCGAAGAATCTCATGCGATTCGACTTGTGTTGTTTCTTCAAGATCATGGTTGGAGGATCAATTTACCAAAAAGTTCATTGATTCCTCAGTCAAGGGTAACCTTTCTGGGTTTCCAGATAGATTCAGTGTCCATGACTCTGTCTTTAACAGACAAGAGATGTCTAAAATTGTTTTCAGCTTGTCGAAACCTTCAGTCACAATCATTCCCTTCGGTAACCTTATGCATGGAAATTCTAGGTCTTATGACTGCTGCATTGGTCGCAATCCCCTTTGCTCGTTTTTCACATGCGACCTCTTCAGCTCTGTATGCTGAATCAATGGTGCAAGGATTACACAAAGATATCTCAAATTTATATCTTTAAAACCGATTGTTCGACACTCTCTAACGTGGTGGACAAATCACCATCGTTTAATTCAGGGGGCTTCTTTTGTGCTTCCGACCTGGACTGTAATTTCAACAGATACAAGTCTCACAGGTTGGGGAGCTGTGTGGGGATCTCTGTCAGCACAAGGAGTTTGGAAATCTCAGGAGGTGAGATTACCGATAAATATTTTGGAACTCCGTGCAATGTTCAGAGCTCTTCAGTTTTGGCCTCTTCTGTAGAGAGAATCGTTCATTTGTTTTCAGACAGACAATGTCACAACTGTGGCATACATCAATCATCAAGGAGCGACTCACAGTCCTCTGGCTATGTAAGAAGTATCTCGAATTTTTTTGGTTTGGGCGGACTCCAGCTCCTGTCTAATCTCTGCGGTTCATATCCCAGGTGTAGACAATTGGGAAGCGGATTATCTCAGTCGCCAAACGTTGCATCCGGGCGAATGGTCTCTTCACCCAGAGGTATTTCTTCAGATTGTTCAAATGTGGGAACTTCCAGAAATAGATCTGATGGCGTCTCATCTAAACAAGAATTTTCCAGGTATCTGTCCAGATCCCGGGATCCTCAGGCGGAGGCAGTGGATGCATTATCACTTCCTTGGAAGTATCATCCTGCCTATATCTTTCCGCCTCTAGTTCTTCTTCCAAGAGTAATCTCCAAGATTCTGAAGGAATGCTCGTTTGTTCTGCTGGTAGCTCCGGCATGGCCTTACAGGTTTGGTATGCGGATCTTGTCCGGATGGCCTCTTGCCAACCGTGGACTCTTCCGTTAGATCAGACCTTCTGTCACAAGGTCCTTTTTTCCTTCAGGATCTGAAATCCTTAAATTTAAAGGTATGGCGATTGAACGCTTGATTCTTGGTCAAAGAGGTTTCTCTGACTCTGTGATTAATACTATGTTACAGGCTCGTAAATCTGTATCTAGAGAGATATATTATAGAGTCTGGAAGACTTATATTTTTTGGTGTCTTTCTCATCATTTTTCTTGGCATTCTTTTAGAATACCGAGAATTTTACAGTTTCTTCAGGATGGTTTAGATAAGGGTTTGTCTGCAAGTTCCTTGAAAGGACAAATCTCTGCTCTTTCTGTTCTTTTTCACAGAAAGATTGCTATTCTTCCTGATATTTATTGTTTTATACAAGCTTTGGTTCGTATAAAACCTGTCATTAAGTCAATTTCTCCTCCTTGGAGTTTGAATTTGGTTCTGGGAGCTCTTCAAGCTCCTCCCTTTGAACCTATGCATTTCATTGGTCATTAAATTACTTTCTTGGAAAGTTTTGTTCCTTTTGGCCATCTCTTCTGCCAGAAGAGTTTCTGAATTATCTGCTCTTTCTTGTGAGTCTCCTTTTCTGATTTTTCATCAGGATAAGGCGGTGTTGCGAACTTCTTTTGAATTTTTACCTAAAGTTGTGAATTCCAACAACATTAGTAGAGAAATTGTGGTTCCTTCATTATGTCCTAATCCTAAGAATTCTAAGGAGAAATCATTGCATTCTTTGGATGTTGTTAGAGCTTTGAAATATTATGTTGAAGCTACTAAGTCTTTCCGAAAGACTTCTAGTCTATTTGTTATCTTTTCCAGTTCTAGAAAAGGCCAGAAAGCTTCTGCCATTTCTTTGGCATCTTGGTTGAAATCTTTAATTCATCTTGCCTTTGTTGAGTCGGGTAAAACTCCGCCTCAGAGGATTACAGCTCATTCTACCAGGTCAGTTTCTACTTCCTGGGCGTTTAGGAATGAAGCTTCGGTTGATCAGATTTGCAAAGCTGCAACTTGGTCCTCTTTGCATATTTTTTTACTAAATTCTACCATTTTGATGTATTTTCTTCTTCTGAAGCAGTTTTTGGTACAAAAGTACTTCAGGCAGCGGTTTCAGTCTGAATCTTCTGCTTATGTTTTTTATTAAACTTTATTTTGGGTGTGGATTATTTTCAGCAGGAATTGGCTGTCTTTATTTTATCCCTCCCTCTCTAGTGACTCTTGTGTGGAAAGATCCACATCTTGGGTAATCATTATCCCATACGTCACTAGCTCATGGACTCTTGCTAATTACATGAAAGAAAACATAATTTATGTAAGAACTTACCTGATAAATTCATTTCTTTCATATTAGCAAGAGTCCATGAGGCCCACCCTTTTTGTGGTGGTTATGATTTTTTTGTATAAAGCACAATT
Source organism: Bombina bombina (assembly GCF_027579735.1). Lineage (NCBI taxonomy): Eukaryota > Metazoa > Chordata > Amphibia > Anura > Bombinatoridae > Bombina > Bombina bombina. The sequence continues at coordinate 827,088,998 of NC_069502.1, forward strand.
ATTCCAATTCCTTATTTTATATGCTTTCGCACTTTTTTATCACCCCACTTCTTGGCTATTCGTTAAACTGAATTGTGGGTGTGGTGAGGGGTGTATTTATAGGCATTTTAAGGTTTGGGAAACTTTGCCCCTCCTGGTAGGAATGTATATCCCATACGTCACTAGCTCATGGACTCTTGCTAATATGAAAGAAATGAATTTATCAGGTAAGTTCTTACATAAATTATGTTTTTTGTATGTAAAATGTTATTTTACACCACAACCCATTAAAATGAGTTTACAGGGAAATAAGGTCTAATTTTATCCCTTTCTCCACACACACATGCATCTTTATATTATCTCTGTCTGTATACCAAAGCCCAATATTTAGAGAAAACAAATGAAAATTAACATTTTATTACTTAGCTCTCCTACTTCCCACTTTGTTGTAGTTTATTCTCTGACTATGTTTACACAGCTTTATTCTATCCAATAGTATTGAACTTTTAAGTATAGGTGAGGATATACCACAGGCAAACTCAGCTATTTCAAATGCCAACATAAAGGTATAGGAACTATTTGCAAACAATTTGATACACTCCAGAAGGTAAAATGGATCATTACAAAAGCATTAAAGGGGAGAACATTTTACAGTACACTGTCCCTTAACCCCTTGCGGCAAAAAGACGTATGTATATGTCATGCAGTACATTGTCATTTGTACCGTATAACGTAGATCTATTTCCAAAATTTATATTTTAGACATATTTGTTGAAGACAAGATATTGTCTATATTGTCTGCAATATGCAAATTGTATTCTATAGCAGTATGTTAAATAAATTAATACTATCATTTGGAGTTTCTGAAGTCCATTCCTGCAGTGGAACTAGAGTGTCTGAAGTTCATTCCTGCAGTGGAACTAGAGTCTGTGAAGTGCATTCCTGCAGTGGAACTAGAGTGTCTGAAGTTCATTCCTGCAGTGGAACTAGAGTCTGTGAAGTGCATTCCTGCAGTGGAACTAGAGTCTGTGAAGTGCATTCCTGCAGTGGAACTAGAGTGTCTGAAGTTCATTCCTGCAGTGGAACTAGAGACTGTGAAGTCCATTGCTGCAGTGGAACTAGAGTGTGTGAAGTATGTTCCTGCAGTGGAACTAGAGTGTGTGAAGTCTGTTCCTGCAGTGGATCTGGAGTGTGTGAAGTATGTTCCTGCAGTGGATCTGGGGTGTGTGAAGTCAGTTCCTGCAGTGGATCTGGAATGAGTGAAGTACGTTCCTGCAGTGGAGCTAGAGTGAGTGAGGTTTGTTCCTGCAGTGGATCTGGCCTGTGTAAAGTCAGGTCGTGCAGTGCATTTAGAGTGAGTGAAGTCTGTTCCTGCAGTGGTTTTAGAGTGAGTTAAGTATCTTCCTGCAGTGGATTTGGAGTGTGTGAAGTTTGTTCCTGCAGTGGATCTGGAGTGTGTGAAGTCAGTTCCTGCAGTGGATCTGGAATGAGTGAAGTCCATTTCTGCAGTGGAACTAGAGTGAGTGAGGTTTGTTCCTGCAGTGGATCTGATGTGTGTGCAGTTCGTTCATGCAGTGGATCTAGACTGTGTGAAGTCAGTTTGTGCAGTGCATTTAGAGTGAGTGAAGTCTGTTAATGCAGTGGAACTAGAGTGACTGAAGTCTGTTCCTGCAGTGGATTTAGAGTGAGTAAAGTCTGTTCCTGCAGTGGTTCTGGAGTGTGTGAAGTCAGTTCCTGCAGTGGATTTAGAGTGTGTGAAGTCAGTTCCTGCAGTGGATTTAGGGTATGGAAAGTCTGTTCCTGTAGTGGATTTAGAGTGAGTGCAGTCTGTTCCTGCAGTGTAACTAGAGCGAGTGAAGTCTGTTCCTTCAGTGGATTTAGAGTGAGAGATGTCTGTTCCTGCAGGGGAACTAGAGTGAGTGAAGTCTGTTCCTTCAGTGGCTTTAGAGTGAGTGCAGTCTGTTCCTGCAGTGGATCTGGAGTGTGTGAAGTCAGTTACTGCAGTGGATCTGGAGTGTGTGAAGTCAGTTCCTGCAGTGGAACTAGAGTGAGTGCAGTCTGTTCCTTCAGTGGATTTAGAGTGAGTACAGTCTGTTCCTGCAGTGGATCTGGAGTGTGTGAAGTCAGTTCCTGCAATGGATCTGGGGCCCGATCCGATATGCAGCGTCGCCCGCAAAAGCCGGCGACGCCAAATTTTGCGCTGGTTTGGTATCCTATATACGGCGTAACCTAGAAGTTACGCTCGTATATTTCTGCCTTCGGCCGTAGTTTTTTGGCCCATAGACAGGTATACCAAACCCGCACAGTTTGGTATCCAATATACAGCGTAAGGACTTACGTGGCGAAAATGGAGAAATCTTACTCCATTTTCACCTCGCCACAAAATGCAGCCATAGTAAGCCTTACGCTGAGTATTGGAGCCCCGTAACTCCCTAAACTACCTGCAAAATAAAACCTAACACCTAACGCATGCGCAATGTCTATCTACCTGTCAACCGCAATCCCCCGCCGCAATCCCTAATAAAGTGCTTAACCCCTAAACTGCCACTCCCGGACCCCACCGCCACCTACATTAAAATGATAACCCCCTAATGTGAGCCCTCTACACCGCCGCCACCTATATTATATATCTAACCCCCTAATGTGAGCCCTCTACACCGCCGCCACCTCTATTAAAATTATTACCCCCTAATGTGAGCCCCCTACCCCGCCGCCACCTATTTTAACTACATTAACCCCTAATCTAATCCCCCTACACCGCCGCCACCTATATTAAATATATTAACCCCTAATCTAATCCCCCTACGCGGCCGCCACCTATATTAACTATATTAACCCTAATTATATTAGGGTTAATATAGTTAATATAGTTATTATATTATATATATTAACTATATTAACCCTATATAACCCTAACACCCCTAACTTAATTATTATTGCAATAAATCTAAATAATATTAATATTATTAACCAAAATATTCCTATTTAAAACTAAATACTTACCTATAAAATAAACCCTAAGATAGCTACAATATAATTAATAATTACATTGTCACTATTTTAGGGTTTATATTTATTTTACAGCTAACTTGGTATTTATTTTAACTAGGTACAATAGCTATTAAATAATGAATAACTATTTAATAGCTACCTAGTTAAAATAATTACCAAATTACCTGTAAAATAAATCCTAACCTAAGTTACAAATACACCTACACTATCAATAAATTAAATAAACTACAATTATCTAAACTAAAATATAATTAAATACACTAAACTAAATTACAAAAACAAACACTAATTTACAAAAAAATAAAAAAAGATTACAAGAATTTTAAGCTAATTACACCTAATCTAAGCCCCCTAATAAAATAACAAAGCCCCCAAAATAAAAAAATTTCCTACCCTAAACTAAATTACAAAAAGTAATCAGCTCTATTACCAGCCCTTAAAAGGGCCTTTTGTGGGGCATTGCCCCAAAGTAATCAGCTCTTTTACCTGTGAAAAAAAAGAACAACCCCCCCATTACAACCCACCACCCACACACCCCTACTCTAAAACCCACCCTATCCCCCCTTAAAAAACCCTGAGTCTAACCCCCAAGTGGTCCTTACCTGTCCTGAAGACCGGCTGAGATTATAATAGCCAATAGAATTACAGTAGCTCTTATTCTATTGGCTAATCAAATCAGCCAATAGAATTAAAGTAGCTCTTACCGATTGGCTGATTTGAATTTGAAGGCTCAAATCAGCCAATAGGAATTCAAGGGACGCCATTTTTAATCGCGTACCTTGAATTCCGATTCAGTGTACGGCGGCGATCATAAGAAGAGGATCCTCAACGCTCCATGGCTCCGGTCTTCAGTTCCAGCGTCGCCGATCTTCAGTTCCTGCATCGCCGGTCTTCAGTTCCAGAGAGGACGGTCTTCAGCTCCGCGGTCATCGGTCTTCAACTCCTCCGCTCCGCGCCGGCTGGTTCCTGGAAGAAGAAGAGGTCGCCGCCTGGAAGAAGACTTCTCCGCCTGGAACAGGACCTTCTCCGCCGGTCTTCAGGACAGGTAAGGAGCACTTGGGGGTTAGACTTAGTTTTTTTTAAGGGGGGATAGGGTGGGTTTTAGAGTAGGGGTGTGTGGGTTGTAATGGGGGGCTGTTCTTTTTTTTCAAAGGTAAAAGAGCTGATTACTTTGGGGCAATGCCCCACAAAAGGCCCTTTTAAGGGCTGGTAATAGAGCTGATTACTTTTTGTAATTTAGTTTAGGGTAGGGACATTTTTTTATTTTGGGGGCTTTGTTATTTTATTAGGGGGCTTAGATTAGGTGTAATTAGCTTAAAATTCTTGTAAATCTTTTTTTATTTTTTTTTATTTAGTGTTTATTTGTTTTTGTAATTTAGTATAGTGTATTTAATTATATTTTAGTTTAGATAGTTGTAGTTTATTTAATTAATTTAGTGATAGTGTAGGTGTATTTGTAACTTAGGTTAGGATTTATTTTACAGGTAAATTGGTAATTATTTTAACTAGGTAGCTATTAAATAGTTATTAACTATTTAATAGCTATTGTACCTAGTTAAAATAAATACCAAGTTACCTGTAAAATAAATCTAAACCCTAAAATAGCTACAATGTAATTATTAATTATATTGTAGCTATTTTAGGGTTTATTTTATAGGTAAGTATTTAGTTTTAAATAGGAATAATATTATTTAGATTTATTGCAATAATAATTAAGTTATTGGTGTTAGGGTTAGATAGGGTTAATATAGTTAATATATATAATATAATAACTATATTAACTATATTAACCCTAATATAATTAGGGTTAATATAGGTGGCGGCGGTGTAGGGGGGTCAGATTAGGGGATAATATATTTAATATAGGTGGTGGCGGTGTAGGGGGATTAGATTAGGGGTTAATATATTTAATATAGGTTGCGGCGGTGTAGGGGGATTAGATTAGGGGTTAATATATTTAATATAGGTGGCGGCGGTGTAGGGGATTAGATTAGGGGTTAATACATTTAATATAGGTGGCGGCGGTGTAGGGGGATTAGATTAGGGGTTAATAATTTTAATATAGGTGGCGGCGGTGTAAGGGGATCAGATTAGGGGGTAATATAGTTAATGTAGGTGGCAGCGGGGTAGGGGACTCACATTAGGGGTTAATATAGTTAAAATAAGTGGCGGCGGTGTAGGGGGATCATATTAGGGGGTAATATAGTTAATGTAGATGGCGGCGGGGTAGGGGGCTCACATTAGGGGGTAACATAGTTAAAACAGGTAGCGGCGGTGTAGGGGGGTCAGATTAGGGGGCTAGACATTTAATGTTGGTGGCGGCGGTGTAGGGGGATCACATTAGGGGGTTAGACATTTAATGTAGGTGGCGGCGGGGTCCGGGATAATACATGTATTGTTAGGAGTGAGAGGGGGGATTGCAGATAGAGGGGTATACGTGTCGGGCTATGTTTGGGAGGCGTGTTAGACAGTTACGGGAGATTTTATAATTTAGTCAGTTTTTGTAGGCGGCGGCAGTTTCTAAAGTGCCGTAAGTCACTGGTGACTCCAGAAATTTGTACTTACACAGATTTCTGGACATCGCTAGTTTGTCAGACTTACGGCACTTTAGCATCTGACGGCGCCGTATATGTGATAGCTCGAGTTGCGAGGTGAAATTATGGGCAGCATGGGTTCCCTTGCTTGCGCCGAAAACTACGCCGTGAGAGAGAGGAATATATTTCTGGTGTTTCTTTCCAAAAGGCTCTATCCTAGCTGTATACAGGGACATTTACACTGAGAGTGAGAATTAAGACACTTCCTAGGTGAGTACTGTTCATCTATAAACAATATGAACAGAAAATGTAAACATGTATAAATGTTAAAAACTTATACAGCTAGATTACGAGTTTTGAGCGCTATAGAAAAATTAACGAACGCAACAAAAGTTACGTTATTTAATTTCCTATAGCGCTGCTATTACAAGTTTTCAAACATACGCCTTTTGCGTGCGATTGGGTTGCATTGAGCTCCATACCGCATACAATCAGAGCTCTGCTGAGATGTGCTCGTGCACGATTTCCCCATAGACATCAATCGGGATTGCCAGCAAAAAAAAAAAAGTTCCGTAACGCAGCCCCATTGATGTCTATGGGGAAATAAAAATACAGTTTAAACCTAACACCCTAACATAAACCCTACGTCTAAACACCCCTAATCTGCTGCCCCCAACATTGCTGACGCCTCCCTACAGTTATTAACCCCTAATCTGCCGCTCCCGATATTGCCGCTACCTAAATAAAATTATTAACCCCTAATTTGCCGCTCCAGATATCGCTGCCACTATACTACATTTATTAACCCCTAAACCGCCAGCCCCCCACATCGCAACAAGCTAAATTAAACTATATTAATGAGAAGCTTCTTTTTTAAATTAATTGTTAAATATTTTTCATATAACTTTAAACTAAATAGGATAATAACATGACTGTGCTGCACATGACAGATGCAGCCTCCATTGCAAGTCCTGGGACAAGCATTCTGATTGGCTGTTTAAAGTCTCTACAGTGGGGTGTGAATATTTAGGAGGTAAAACCTATTACTTTTTCACATAGACATAGTCAAGTGATATTTTCTAGTCAGTTTTGCACAGCAGTGCTGCGTTGCTTTCATGTGCTGTAATATTTGAGTATCATTTTCCTTTTATCACACGTTCCAGTAGGAGACAATGGAAATATTATTAGAAATGAATGAGTGCCCTTGCAGAAACTTACAAGCCTGAGAGTGAGAACTGAAGACATTTATGTTTATTGAGGTTATATTACAATTATGGATCTGTAAATAAGGAAACAAGCTTTGTACGTGCCCATCTGTCTCAAAGCGAAAGCTTTGGGTGCTGCTGAGAAATTACTCTGAAACATAGTGCGGCGAGTTGGTCTAGTCTGCAGGTCTGAATGTGACATCACTCGCAGAGAAACTATAACCTGTTTCAGTGACAACATGTGCAACCATAACTGTTTAACGATCAACTTACAATTTAAAGGGAATCGGGATAGTGTCATTTGGATGCTCCTTAACAATGTTGAATACAATGTGTAACGCAATACTCTTTTAGCTTTATTTTTACATACAAGATTGCTGGTTTTGTTATTTGGAATCACAACCCATTAAATTGGATTGAGCTTGCAGGGAAATTGGTGCACCTTACCTTACCTTACAACTTTCAACACACACAAACACTGTATTACCTTATCTTTGTATAACAAATCACAGTACTTAGTGGAAACAAATACCAGAATTTTTAAAAAATATTTGGTGTTTATTTTAACCTTTTAGCTCCGTTATGACGTTCTATTCTGTCCAAACCGCAATGGGCTTTAGCGCCGTTAGGACGAAATAGAACGTCCTAACTGTTTGGCTGTCCTGAAGACAACAGCGCTTCCAAGACGCTATCACGGTCTGGAGGGTGTGCCTAGGGTCATATGGACACCACCCTTACTTGACCCCATCATTGAAATCTTGTGATCACATGCACAATTGTGGGATTTCAATTTGTTTACATCAGAACGGTGTTCTGATGTAGACAAATTAACCATGTCATCAAAGGGTTAAACAATAGAATTACAATATACAAAATCTTTATCACTAAAACCACACACAGAACCTCCTTAACTTACCCCAGTTTGATACTTAGACAGAGCAATTGGAAATGAACAATTCAGTACTTTTCTTTACTATCCCCACAAGGGGTGGGATTTCTTAACCTGATTATGCTTACATAGCTTTCCATATTGAATGCTTAAAGGGACAAGGAACCCAAAATTATTCTTTCATGATTTCGATAGAGCTTTGACTTTTAAGCAACTTTCTAATTTACTTTTATTAACTAATTTATTTCATTCTCTTGGCATCGTTTTGTTGAAGAAGCCTCAATCCACTTCAGATGAGCCAATTATGAGAGACTTGTGCAGTCACTAATTAGCAGTTAGCTCCAGATAGTGCTCTTTTCACTACCTAAATATGCTTCTCCACACTAAATACCAAGAGAAGAAAGCAGATAAATAAAGTAAGCGTTTCGCGAATGTGTTAATAATCGGTCCACCTTATTCGTTATAGAAAATTGTGAAACAATAAGTTTGTGAATAAAAATAATGATGTGGTTAATGGTTTCAACGGTACATCTGTATATACAGTAAGTAAATCTTTTCTTTACATTATTATCAGCCTGCTTGCCTAATTACAGGCTTACAAAAAATTTAAATTTTTGGTAAGAGTCCACAAGCCATATTTCTGGTGATTATTTCCACAGGGCTCTATCCTAGCTGTATACAGGGACATTTTGACTGAGAGTGAGAATTAAGAAACTTCCTAGTGAGTACCTATCATCTATAAACAATATGAACAGAAAATCACTGCGTGCAAAATGTAAACATGTATAAATGTTAAAAACATATAGTGTACAAATAAGCTCTTTTTTGTAAAAATGAACATCGCAATGCATTATGGTTATGCAAAATAAACCTTATACGACTAGTTGTACGGAAGCCGAGTGTAGTTGCAATTCAGTGCTGTGAGATGCGCTGTAATTCGAAGTAACTTACATGAGCGTTGTACTTTGTTGCAGTGAAAATGTTCTCTAGTTATGTGCCAGTAACTTGTGCATACGCATTATCAATCTATTACTACTAAGTAGAAGCCTCAGACTGTTTACTTAATATGAGAGAATAAGTATTTCCTAGTAAAGAGTTCTTTAATTATTGCAGTGCATTATGGTTTTATGTAAATAAATCTACACTTCCAGTTAGTTCAGTACTGAAGTTCAGTGACTTTATAAGGGTTAAATTACCATATAAATATACATAAGGAAAGTCCATGTCAAAGGGACATTGTACACTAGATTGTTCTCTGCATAAATGTTTAGCAGGTAATCTATTTATATAGCCCATCTGTGAGTGATTTATGAAACAATGTAATGTATAGTTTTGCTTTATATGTTGTTTAAATAACATTGTGCTGATTTCAGATTCCTAGCAAACCCCCAAATTTCAGAAGTCTACAGACTACTGTGTGTGTAATGGGTCTTTTAATATAAACAATAGAATTAAAATATACCAATTCTTTATCACTAAAACCACACACAGAACCTCCTTAACTTACCCCAGTTTGATACTTAGACAGAGCAATTGAAAATTAACAATTCAGTACTTTTCTTTACTACCCCCACAAGGGGTGGGATTTCTTAACCTGATTATGCTTACATAGCTTTCTATATTGAATGCTTAAAGGGACACTGATTCGTGATTCAGATAGAGCATGCAATTTTAAGCAACTTTCTAATTTACTCCTATTATCAAATTTTCTTCATTCTCTTGGTATCTTTATTTGAAATGCAAGAATGTAAGTTTAGATGCCGGACTATTCTTGGTGAACAATCTGGGTTGTTCTTGCTGATTGGTGGATAAATTCATCCACCAATAAAAAAGTGCTGTCCACAGTCTGAACCAAAAAAAGCTTAGATGCCTTCTTTTTCAAATAAAGATAGCAAGAGAATGAAGAAAAAAATTGATAATAGGAGTAAATTAGAAAGTTGCTTAAAATTGCATGCTCTGTCTGAATCAGAAAAAAAAATTGGGTTCAGTGTCCCTTTAAAGGGACAAGGAACCCAAAATTATTCTTTCATGATTTCAATAGAGCTTTGACTTTTAAGCAACTTTCTAATTTACTTTTATTAACTAATTTATTTCATTCTCTTGGCATCATTTTGTTGAAGGAGCATCAATACACTACTGGGAGCTAGCTGAGCACTTCAGATGAGCCAATTATGAGAGACTTGTGCAGTCACTAATTAGCAGTTAGCTCCAGATAGTGCTCTATTGACTACCTAAATATGCTTCTCCACACCAAATACGAAGAGAAAAAAAGCAGATAAAGATAAATAATGTAAGCGTTTTGGGAATGTGTTAATAATCGGTCCACCTTATTCGTTATAGAAAATTGTAAAACAACAGTAAGTTTGTAAAAAGAAAATAATTATTTGGGTAATGGTTTCAACTGTACATATTTCTCTACAGTAATTAAGTCTTTTCTTTACATTATTATCAGCCTGCGTGCCTAATTGCAGGCTTACAAAAATTTAAAATTTTTGGCAAGAGTCCACAAGCCATATTTCTGGATATTTTTTCCACAGGGCTCTATCCTAGCTGTATACAGGGACATTTTGACTGAGAGTGAGAATTAAGAAACTTCCTGGTGAGTACCTATCATCTATAAACAATATGAACAGAAAATCACTGCGTGCAAAATGTAAACATGTATAAATGTTAAAAACATATAGCGTACAAATAAGCTCTTTTTCGTAAAAATGAACATTGCAATGCATTATGGTTATGCAAAATAAACCTTATATGACTAGCTGTACGGAAGCCGAGTGTAGTTGCAATTCAGTGCTGTGAGATGCGCTGTAATTCTATGTAACTTACATGAGCGTTGTACTTTGTTGCAGTGAAAATGTTCTCTAGTTATGTGCCAGTAACTTGTGCATACGCATTATCAATCTATTACTACTAAGTAGAAGCCTCAGACTGTTTACTTAATAAGAAAGAATAGTTATTTCCTAGTAAAGAGTTCTTTAATTATTGCAGTGCATTATGGTTTTATGTAAATAAATCTACACTTCCAGTTAGTTCAGTACCAGTGGCGACTCTAGGAATAATATATAGGGGGGGGGGGGCACATAAGATACCACAGTCAAAACTGGGGGGGCACTAATAATTTTCACCACTAAATCATACCACTGAAAATAAACTAAGTAAATATATATAAATAAGATTCCAAAAATATCAGAGTAATGCGGTATGCAATTATACTGCAATTATAATATATTATTGTACTAACCTAATTACTTAAAAAACAAGCTTCCAAGTTTTCCTTTCTTCCTCAGGTATTGCTTCAGACCTGAGAAAGAGAGGAAAACTCTCAAAATATTTTCTTTATAGTTTAAATACACACACACACAGACACATAAATACACACACAAGTATACACACACAGAGATACATACACAGACACACACATACATATACAGACACATAAATACACACACAAGTATACACACACACAGACACATACACAGACACACACATACATATACAGACACATAAATACACACACAAGTATACACACACACAGACACATACACAGACACATAAATACACACACAAGTATACACACACAGAGATACATACACACAGTTACACACAGTTAGTATCTCAGTATTGCAACATCTACCCCTCACACATAAAACTCTTTGCTATGCTGGCAGTGCCACACCTATACATCTGACACAACTCTCTTGTCTATAAATGGAAGCTTGCAATACTGAGATACTAACTACTGAATATACCTGAGGTTTAGGTAGGGAAGTATAGAAATGCTGGAATTGCTCTACAGCAAGAGACTGACTGAGGTAGTTGCTATAGGCTAAACTTTGGGTATAATAGTGTAGGACATGCAGAGCTTGCTGTAGACTAGCTGAGGGAATATGTAAGAGTTCCATAGGCTGCTTTAGATATTAAAATATAAATTCAGGCTCCTGCTGACTTGTGAGCAGCTGGCAGTTTAACAAGTTGTCACAATACATTTAGCAAGTTTTAGTTAAGCTGAGCAACAATTATCCTGACTGATATGCACCAATAAATATAATCAATATTTCTTACAAAAAAACAATTTGAAGTCCCTGTGTGTGTGTATTTGTGTATGTATGTATGTATGTATGTGTGTGTGTGTATGTATTTGTGTGTGTGTATGTATGTATGTATGTATAATGTGTGTGTGTATGTAAGTATATATGTGTGTGTATGTATGTGTATTTATGCATGTATGTAACTGTGTGTGTATGTATGTATAATGTGTGTGTGTGTATAAATATTTATGTATGTGTATGTAAGTATATATGTGTGTGTATGTATATATGTATGTATGTGTATGTATTTGTGTGTTTAACTATGTGTGTATATGTATGTGTATGTATGTATTTGTGTGTGTGTGTGTATGTATGTATGTATGTATGTATAATGTGTGTATGTATGTGTATGTAAGTATATATGTGTGTGTATGTATATGTGTATTTATGCATGTATGTAACTGTGTGTGTATGTATGTATAATGTGTGTGTGTGTATAACTATTTATGTATGTGTATGTAAGTATATATGTGTATGTATGTATGTATGTGTGTGTGTGTATGTATGTATGTATGTATAATGTGTGTATGTAAGTATATATGTGTGTGTATGTATGTGTATTTATGCATGTATGTAACTGTGTGTGTATGTATGTATAATGTGTGTGTGTGTATAAATATTTATGTATGTGTATGTAAGTATATATGTGTGTGTATGTATATATGTATGTATGTATGTATGTGTGTGTATGTATTTGTGTGTTTAACTATGTGTGTATATGTATGTGTATGTATGTATTTGTGTGTGTGTGTGTATGTATGTATGTATGTATAATGTGTGTATGTATGTGTATGTAAGTATATATGTGTGTGTATGTATATGTGTATTTATGCATGTATGTAACTGTGTGTGTATGTATGTATAATGTGTGTGTGTGTATAACTATTTATGTATGTGTATGTAAGTATATATGTGTATGTATATATGTATGTGTGTGTATGTATTTGTGTGTGTGTGTGTGTGTATGTACTGTATGTGTGTATGTATGTGTGTATAATGTGTGTATGTAAGTATAAATGTGTGTGTATGTATGTGTATGTATGCATGTATGTATAATGTGTGTGTGTGTGTAACTATTTATGTATGTGTATGTAAGTATATATGTGTGTGTATTTATGTGTATGTATATGTGTATGTGTGTATGTATGTGTGTCTGTGTGTATATGTGTGTGTATGTGTGTGTAACTGTGTGTGTATGTATACCTAAACCTCAGGTATATTCAGTAGTTACTATCTCAATATTGCCACATCTACCCCTCACACGTAAAACTATTTGCTATGCTGGCAGTGCCACACCTATACATCTGACACAGACAGCTCTCTTGTCTAGCACAGCACATTGTATTTTAACACAATGTATTTTACAATATCACAATGTACGGTATTCTAAATGTATTTCCAGTGGGGTTCCAGAGAAACCTACCAGCCTGCAGCTATTCCTCTAAATCCTCTTAGAGGGAAATCATAAGTCGACTATGGCTGGGCCCCCCTGTCAAGAGGGTTAACAACACCATTTCTAAAATTATAAGATGCAAATCGACATCACAAAACCGCACAGCTCTACAAACCTGCTTAGTGTTCTCTGACATGCGGCCATAACCCACTCCAAGGCTGGAAAACTTTTTAAACACACCGGTGCTGGGAGAATGAACTCTAAACAAGAGGGTAATTATGTCTCAATACCCTCGATGTCTAAAAACATACAGCAGGGAAAACACATTAAAAACCCCTGTACTTGATATTATCCCAGAATAAGGGACTAACAAATAGCATGTGGAATGGCGCAGACCACTCTCACATACCTGTTGGTGCTGCATCCCAGCATAAAGTGTGCAAATCCATCATTAATATAAATCCTGACAAGGATTGTACTAGAAGGGCATCGGTAGTCAAAGCCGCATATAACCTTTACTTGAAAGGGATTATGAAACTGCCGGCATACTGTTTTATTTGCATGCAGTGAGGGTATCTGATCCATCCCTTATAAACACTGTGCCCCTTAGATAGATAAGCACCTGAAACCGACCGTTCAGGGATAGAAAGCGTGAGGGGAATATCCCTAACCAGGCTACTAATGCTGCTGCACATACAGTCCCCTGTCAACTGTCATAATGTTTTTTCTGGTATGGCTGACAAGGTGGCAGAAGTGTGAAATGTACATTGCAGATTTTGACATCTAGAAGATGATTGAGTGTTGTCACTTCTGTCTCTTTGTCAGCCATACCGGAAAAAACATTATGACAGTTGACACATGAATTTGCAGCAGACAGTATTTTATAGATTCTCTAGAGAGTAGAGAGACCGAGGCTGAGCTAAAGTGTTTTTTATCGGTGGAGTCTGTCTGTTACAGAGAGTGAGCCGGCGTCTGCCATCATGCCATGCCCTAAGTAACCCTGTCCCTGTTGTGAGTGTGACTTACCCCAAATCTTCGTTTTTTGCTGCCTGCTGACCCGGTCCTGCTCGGCTCCTTCCCGCGCTCTCTAGCTCTTCCTGTACCACACCACACCACAGCGCCTGACTGGCTCCTCCCTCTTCCTCTCAAGTCCAGTCTTCTGTCCTGTCTCCGGTCATGTTCCACTTCCTTGTGTTGTGCAGGAATGTGACCGGCTGACTGGATAGCAAATAGCAGCATTGGAGCCAAGTGGTGCTACATGTGGGTGGTGGGGGTTCTTCCGCTCAAACAGAGCATGGGGAGGCACGCTGCGCATATCATTTTTTACTACTCACTCGACTCAGACATTCATTTTTAAAATAAAAAACACCAGACATTCACACACTTCACACAAGCGCCGCCAGGGCTGGCGGGGCAAAGGATAATTTAAGGGGGGCAACTGCCCCCCCTTGCCCCCCTGTAGCGACGCCACTGAATTTTCTTCATTCTCTTGGTATCTTTATTTGAAATGCAAGAATGTGAGTTTAGATGCCGGCCCATTTATTGGTGAACAACCTGGGTTGCTCTTGCTGATTGGTGGATAAATTCATCCACCAATTAAAAAAGTGCTGTCCAGTGTCCCAAACCAAAAAAAGCTTATATGCATTATTTTTCAAATAAAAAAGCAAGAGAACAAAGATAATAGGAGTAAATTAGAAAGTTGCTTAAAATTGCATGCTCTATCTTAATCACAAAAGAAAAAAATTGGGTTCAGTGTCCCTTTAAGATAGTGGTGACAATTGTGAGGTGGGGAAGGGTAGAGAGCTGTTTGAGGGGGTCAGGGATTTGGTGGTGAAATGGCGGCATGAAATATACCAAAATGGGCCTAGATCAATACTTTGGTTTGCCTACTACACTACACTAAAGCTAAAACCCCCATTTGTATAACCCACGAGCCGCCACTGCATGTGAGTCTGTACTAGTATTAGGGATTTTATTATAAGCACAGAAACTCCTATTTTACTTTACCTTCTTTTTACTATTTATGCAGCTTTTCAAAGAAACAACATATCAATAAAAAATAAACAAGTTCAACATAACAGTGAAAACAAGAACAACCAACGAACAAGAGACATGCAAATGAGCTGATGAGATAAGCCAATAAGCATGATCGTAGTGCCCATAAACTGTCCAATTCCTCCTTTCTTTTTGCTGCTTGTGCAGATAAGTACATTCTATATTTCTTTTGTTAACAATATTTGTATTTCCCTAAGTATTGTTTTTTTCTTACCAGTTGGATAATATTTTTCACTTACATAAGTTTCCTTTCCTTTCTCCCCTTATTTTTTATCATCATTTAATAAAATGTTTTTAATTTTCTTCATACTTTAGTTTTTATTTATGTATTGATGTTGCGGTCCTTACCGCTTGTGTCGCTTCCTAATTTGGGGTTTTACAGGTCCCTTTGCTTCCTAGGCTGCTTTCAGTGTCAGCCGTTTTTCTCCTGGTATTCACTCGACACGCCTCCTTTTTCTTCTCGCCCATTTTTCCACCCTCAAACTTACCTCAGAGCTAACGCAAAGTCCTTTCAGTTATCTCTGCCTCCTTCCATTATGACGGAATAGAACATCATAGCAAACGGCTGTTCTGAAGCCTTTTGTGCTTCCTGGATTCGAACGCAGTCTGGAAGGCGTTCCTTGGAACGCCCCCCAGACCTGATCCAATAATTGAAATCTCGCAATCGTGTGATTTCAATCTGTCTATGTCAGAAAAACAGTTGTTTCAATGTAGACACTCTAACCGTGGCAGAAAAGATTTAACTCTTGTCTATATTTGTTTTCTATTATCTGTTTTTCCACAACATTATTAGCCAAACTACATGAGTAGCAGGCTTTCAAAAATTGTTTTAACTCAAAATGAGTCCACGAATTCATGAATTACTTGTACATAAGTATTTTTCAGGATCTGTCCTAGTTGTGAGCAGGGGCTTTACTACTGAGAGTGAGGAGTGGGAAATGTCATAGTGAGTAGCTGTTGTTAAATAAAATAAATAAAATAGAAAAATAATATCATTGTGAACAAAATCTAAATATGTATAACTGAAAAAACAGTTAGTGTATAAAAAAAGTACTTTTTTTTTCTTTTAAACTAAACATCGCAATGCATTGTGGTTATGTAAATGAGCCTTACACGACCAGTCAGCTCTGTATGGAAGCTGAGAGTTTAGTTGCAATTCAGCGCTGTGAGATGCGTTTTTGTACTGTTACTTCCATGCAAGTCTGTACTAGTTACAGGGATTTTATTACAAGCACAGAGACTCCTATTTTACTTTATCTTCTTTTTACTATTTATGCAGCTTTTCAAAGAAACAACATATCAATAAAAAATAAACAAGTTGAACATAACAGTGAAAACAAGAACAACCAATGAACAAGAGACATGCAAATGAGCTGATGAGATAAGCCAATAAGCATGATCGTAGTGGCCATAAACTGTCCAAATAGTCCCAATTCCTCCTCTTTCTTTTTGCTGCTTGTGCAGATAAGTACATTCTATATTTCTTTTGTTAACAATATTTGTATTTCCCTAAGTATTGTTTTTTTCTTACCAGTTGGATAATATATTTCACTTACATAAGTTTCCTTTCCTTTCTCCCCTTATTTTTTATCATTGTTTAATAAAAAATTTTTAATTTTCTTCATACTTTAGTTTTTATTTATGCATTGATGTTGTGGTCCTTACCACTTGTGTCGCTTCCTAATTTGGGGTTTTACAGGTCCCTTTGTTTCCTAGGCTGCTTTCAGTGTCAGCCGTTTTTTTCTCCTGGTATTCACTTGACACGCCTCCTTTTTCTTCTTGCCCCTTTTCCCGCCCTCAAACTTACCTCAGAGCTAACGCACAGTCCTTTCAGTTATCTCTGCCTCCTTCCGTTATGACGGAATAGAACGTCATAGCAAACAGCTGTCCTGAAGCCTTCTGTGCTTCCTGGATTTGAACGCAGTCTGGAAGGCGTTCCTAGGAACCCCCCAAGACCTGATCCAATAATTGAAATCTCGCAATCGTGTGATTTCTAGTGATGTCCAGTTCATGAACGAATCGTTCTTTTGAACTGGATCTTTTCAGTGAACTGTATGAATCAGTTCACCTGACTGAACTGATTTGTTTCAAACAGTTCACTTCCTGAGTCTGCAGCAGCACTGGTAATACGATCCTAGAGTGAGTTCCTTTCCTCTCTCCCCTTATTTTTTATCATTGTTTAATAAAATGTTTTTAATTTTCTTCAAACTTTAGTTTTTATTTATGTATTAATGTTGCGGTCCTTACCGCTTGTGTTGCTTCCTAATTTGGAGTTTTACAGGTCCCTTTGTTTCCTAGGCTGCTTTCAGTGTCAGCCGTTTTTCTCCTGGTATTCACTCGACACACCTCCTTTTTCTTCCCGCCCTCAAACTTACCTCAAAGCTGACACACAGTCCTTTCAGTTATCTCTGCCTCCTGAGCTGTTTGCTTGTAGACGATGTTGTGTTGAAATCTGCGACACGATGGAATATGCGACCGTGACGTCCCCACATTTCTGAGCATACACGTGACTGGATGACCACCAATCACCTGCTAGAGACATTTCCTTCCCAGGCATTTCCTTCCCCTACCCCGCCCCTCCTTCCCGGGACCATACCAAGAACGCTGACTGCTCAGAGGGAGAGACTTGATACCCATTAGAATATGGTGTACAACCTACTATTGTCACTACAGACTTACGTGCTGTCTGACTAGGGTTACTGTGGTCTCAAACTAGGGTTTATAAACGTCACTATTACTAAACACATTGACTAACACTAACAGTATGTAGCACACAGATATGATACGAGTCATGCGGTAATGCCATGTTCAAATTTAAAATTATTTCAGTTTTCAATAACTTCCAAAACTATTCCAACTATTTGCCATGTTCAAATTTAAAATTATTTCAGTTTCAATAACTTCCAAAACTATTTTCTATTGCTCTCTACAGTCATTTCAACTTTATTTGTATTATGATGAATTCCACAGGTAACTGACGTGGCTCTGACTTTGATGCTTCGGGTCTGTTTGATAATTACACTGTACGCAAAACACAAGTTAATAAAGCTGCCTAGTTGATGAGACATTAGTCCAATCTTTAATGTTATTAGGAACAGTGGTGTACAGATTCTGCGACCCGTCTGTCGCATGCACACTTTCTGGTTACAAAATCCAATGACAGACAGCTGTTCCGTCTGATTTTGCAACCAGTCACGTGTGCGCTCAGGAATGTGGTGATGTCACGGTCGCACATTCCATCGGGTCGCACATTTCGACATGACACTGGTTACATCTGCTACATTGCAAGGAAATTACCTTTTGTTTTTGCCCATTCATTATTACCCTGTAATTTTATTTGTTCTCCACTAAGTGTCCCCATTTGTTCATTTCTTTTGCAGGTTGGATATTATATTTCCCATACATCATTTTTTCCCTAACAAATTTCAAGTAATTCAGATTGTTGATTTACCTCAATTATTTTAATGTATCCTTATTATTCAATTGTGCCCCTGTTATTATTATTTCTTTCATGTAATTAACAAGAGTCCATGAGCTAGTGACGTATGGGATATACATTCCTACCAGGAGGGGCAAAGTTTCCCAAACCTTAAAATGCCTATAAATACACCCCTCACCACACCCACAAATCAGTTTTACAAACTTTGCCTCCAAGGGAGGTGGTGAAGTAAGTTTGTGCTAGATTCTACGTTGATATGCGCTCCGCAGCAAGTTGGAGCCCGGTTTTCCTCTCAGCGTGCAGTGAATGTCAGAGGGATGTGAAGAGAGTATTGCCTATTGAATGCAGTGATCTCCTTCTACGGGGTCTATTTCATAAGGTTCTCTGTTATCGGTCGTAGAGATTCATCTCTTACCTCCCTTTTCAGATCGACGATATACTCTTATATTTACCATTTCCTCTACTGATTCTCGTTTCAGTACTGGTTTGGCTTTCTACAAACATGTAGATGAGTGTCCTGGGGTAAGTAAGTCTTATTTTCTGTGACACTCTAAGCTATGGTTGGGCACTTTATTTATAAAGTTCTAAATATATGTATTCAAACATTTATTTGCCTTGACTCAGAATGTTCAACTTTCCTTATTTCCAGACAGTCAGTTTCATATTTGGGATTATGCATTGAATTATCATATTTTTTCTTACCTCAAAAATTTGACTTTTTTCCCAGTTTCCCGCAGCTCGCGGGGGCTGAAAATGCTTCATTTTATTGCGTCATTCTTGGCGCAGACTTTTTTGGCGCAAAAATTCTTTTCCGTTTCCGGCGTCATACGTGTCGCCGGAAGTTGCGTCATTTTTTGACGTTATTTTGCGTCAAAGATGTCGGCGTTCCGGATGTGGCGTCATTTTTGGCGCCAAAAGCATTTAGGTGCCAAATAATGTGGGCGTCTTTTTTGGCGCTAAAAAATATGGGCGTCATTTTTGTCTCCACATTATTTAAGTCTCATTATTTATTGCTTCTGGTTGCTAGAAGCTTGTTCACTGGCATTT
Source organism: Bombina bombina (assembly GCF_027579735.1). Lineage (NCBI taxonomy): Eukaryota > Metazoa > Chordata > Amphibia > Anura > Bombinatoridae > Bombina > Bombina bombina. The sequence goes on from NC_069502.1 coordinate 827,108,642, forward strand.
TTTTCCCATTCCTGAAACTGTCATTTAAGGAATTTGATCAATTTTGCTTTATATGTTGTTTTTTCTTTTACATATTGCAAGATGTTCCACGTTGCAACTGAGTCAGAAGTTACTACAGGAAAATCACTGCACAGTGCTGGAGCTACCAAGCTAAGTCTGCTATCACTTTTGGTATCTGTTTCTCCAGCTGTTATTTGTATTGCATGTCATGTCAAACTTATTAATGCAGATAAAATTTCCTTTAGTACTGTTACATTACCTGTTGCTGTCCATCAACATCTAATTTTCAGAGTGTTCCTGATAACATAAGAGATTTTATTTTTTAAATCCATTAAGAAGGTTATGTCTGTTATTTCTCCTTCTAGTATACATAAAAGTCTTTTAAAACTTCTCTTTTTTTCAGATGAATTTTTAAATGAACATCATCATTCTGATACTGATAATGGTTCTTCTGGTTCAGAGGTTTCTGTCTCAGAGGTTGATGCTGATAAATCTTTGTATTTGTTCAAGATGGAATTTATTCGTTCTTTACTTAAAGAAGTGTTATTTGCATTAGAAATAGAGGATTCTGGTCCTCTTGATACTAAATGTAAACGTTTAAATAAGGTTTTTAAATCTCCTGTAGTTATTCCAGAAGTGTTTTATCTCCCTGATGCTATTTCTGAAGTAATTTCCAGGGAATGGAATAATTTGGGTAATTTATTTACTCCTTCTAGACGTTTAAGCAAATTATATCCTGTGCCATCTGACAGATTAGAGTTTGTTGGGACAAAAATCCCTAAGGTTATGGGGCTGTCTCTACTCCTGCTAATGTACTACTATTCCTATGGCAGATAGTACTTCATTTAAGGATCCTTTAGATAGGAAAATTGAATCCTTTCTAAGAAAAGCTTACTTATGTTCAGGTAATCTTCTTAGACCTGCTATATTTTTAGCGGATGTTGCTGCAGCTTCAACTTTTTGGTTAGAAGCTTTAGCGCAACAAGTAACAGATCATAATTTTATAGCATTATTATTATTCTATAACATGCTAATAAATTTTATTGGTGATATCATCTTTTGATATCATTAGAGTTGATGTCAGGTATATGTCTCTAGCTATTTTAGCTAGAAAAGCTTTATGGATTAAACTTGGAATGCTAACATGTCTTCTAAGTCAACTTTGCTTTCCCTTTCTTTCCAGGGTAAATAATCATTTCGTTCCTTTCCTCACAACAAGGAACAAAAGCCTGATCCTTCATCCTCAGGAGCGGTATCAGTTTGGAAACTATTTCCAGTTTGGAATATATCCAAGCCTTATAGAAACCTATAGCCAGCTCCTAAGTACCTATGAAGGTGCGGCCCTTATTCCAGCTCAGCTGGTATGGGGCAGATTACGTTTTCTTCAAAGAAATTTGGATCAATTCCGTTCTTAATCTCTGGTTTCAGAAACATTGTTTCAGAAAGGTACAGAATTGGCTTCAAGTTAAGGCCTCCTGCTAAGAGATTCTTTTCTTTCCCGTGTCCCAATTGACACAGCAAGGCTCAGCATTTCTGAAATGTGTTTCAGATCTAGAGTTGGCTGGAGTATTTATGCCAGTTCCAGTTCTGGAACAGGGGCTGGGGTTTTATTTTATCTCTTCATTGTACCAAAGAAGGTCAATTCCTTCAGACCAGTTCTGGATCTATCATTATTGAATCGTTATGTTAGGATACCAACATTCAAGATGGTTACTGTAGGACTATCTTGCCTTTTGTTTAGCAAGGGCATTATATGTCTACAATAGATTTACAGGATGTGTATCTGCATATTCCGATTCATCCAGATCACTTTTAGTGTCTGAGATTCTCTTTTTAGACAAGCATTACCAGTTTTGTGGCTCTACTATTTGGCCTAGCCTCAGTTCCAAGAATTTTTTTCAAAGGTTCTCGGTGCCCTTCTTTCTGTAATCAGAGAATAGGGTTTTGGTATTTCCTTATTTGGACGATATCTTGGTACTTGCTCAGTCTTCTCATTTTCGAAGAATCTCATTCGAATCGACTTGTGTTGTTTTTTCAAGTTCATGGTTGGAGGATCAATTTACCAATCAGTTTATTGATTCCTCAGACAAGGGTAACCTTTTTAGGTTTCTAGATAAATTCAGTGTCTATGACTCTGTCCTTGTCAGACAAGAGAAGTTTAACATTGATATCAGCTTGTCAAAACCTTCAGTCACAATCATTCCCTTTGGTAGTCTTATGCATGGAAATGTTGGATCTTAGGACTGCCGCATCAGATGCGATCTCCTTTGCTCGTTTTCACATGCGACCTCTTCAGCTCTGTATGCTGAACCAATGGTGCAGGGATTACTCAAAGATATCTCAATTAATATCTTTAAACCGATTTTACGACACTCTCTGACATGGTGGACAGATCACCATCGTTTAGTTCAGGGGGCTTCTTTGTTCTTCCGACCTGGACTATAATCTCAACAGATACGAGTCTTACAGGTTGGGGAGCTGTGTGGGGGTATCTGACGGCACAAGGGGTTTGGGAATCTCAGGAGGTGAGATTTCCGATCAATATTTTGGAACCCCGTGCAATTTTCAGAGCTCTTCAGTCTTGGCCTCTTCTGAAGAGAGAGTTGTTCATTGTTTTCAGATAAGACATTGTCACAACTGTGGCATACATCAATCATCAAGGAGGGACTCACAGTCCTCTGGCTATGAAAGAAGTATCTCGAATTTTGGTTTGGGCGGAATCCAGCTCCTGTCTAATCTCTGCGGTTTATATCCCAGGTATGGACAGTTGGAAAGCGGATTATCTCAGTCGCCAAACGTTGCATCCGGGCGAATGGTCTCTTCACCCAGAGGTATTTCTTCAGATTGTTCAAATGTGGGAACTTCCAGAAATAGTTCTGATGGCTTCTCATCTAAACAAGAAACTTCCCAGGTATCTGTCCAGATCCCGGGATCCTCAGGCGGAGGCAGTGGATGCATTTTCACTTCCTTGGAAGTATCATCCTGCCTATATCTTTCCGCCTCTAGTTCTTCTTCCAAGAGTAATCTCCAAGATTCTGAAGGAATGCTCGTTTGTTCTGCTGGTAGCTCCGGCATGGCCTCACAGGTTTTGGTATGCGGATCTTGTCCGGATGGCCTCTTGCCAACCGTGGACTCTTCCGTTAAGACCAGACCTTTTGTCTCAAGGTCCTTTTTTCCATCAGGATCTGAAATCCTGAAATTTAAAGGTATGGAGATTGAACGCTTGATTCTTGGTCACAGAGGTTTCTCTGACTCTGTGATTAATACTATGTTACAGGCTCGTACATCTGTATCCAGAGAGATATATTATAGAGTCTGGAAGACTTATATTTCTTGGTGTCTTTCTCATCATTTTTCTTGGCATTCTTTTAAAATACCGAGAATATTACAATTTCTTCAGGATGGTTTAGATAAGGGTTTGTCCGCAAGTTCCTTCAAAGGTCAAATCTCTGCTCTTTCTGTTCTTTTTCACAGAAAGATTGCTATTCTTCCTGATATTCATTGTTTTGTACAAGTTTTGGTTTGTATAAAGCCTGTCATTAAGTCAATTTCTCCTCCTTGGAGTTTGAATTTGGTTCTGGGGGCTCTTCAAGCTCCTCCATTTGATCCTATGCATTCATTGGATATTAAATTACTTTCTTGGAAAGTTTTGTTCCTTTTGGCCATCTCTTCTGCCAGAAGAGTTTCTGAATTATCTGCTCTTTCTTATGAGTCTCCTTTTCTGATTCTTCATCAGGATAAGGCGGTGTTGCGAACTTCTTTTGAATTTTTACCTAAAGTTGTGAATTCCAACAACATTAGTAGAGAAATTGTGGTTCCTTCATTATGTCCTAATCCTAAGAATTCTAAGGAGAAATTGTTGCATTCTTTGGATGTTGTTAGAGCTTTGAAATATTATGTTGAAGCTACGAAATCTTTCTGTAAGACTTCTAGTCTATTTGTTATCTTTTCCGGTTCTAGGAAAGGCCAGAAAGCTTCTGCCATTTCTTTGGCATCTTGGTTGAAATCTTTAATTCATCTTGCCTATGTTGAGTCGGGTAAAATTCCGCCTCAGAGAATTACAGCTCATTCTACTAGGTCAGTATCTACTTCCTGGGCGTTTAGGAATGAAGCTTCGGTTGACCAGATCTGCAAAGCAGCAACTTGGTCCTCTTTGCATACTTTTACTAAATTCTACCATTTTGATGTATTTTCTTCTTCTGAAGCAGTTTTTGGTAGAAAAGTTCTTCAGGCAGCGGTTTCAGTTTGAATCTTCTGCTTATGTTTTTTGTTAAACTTTATTTTGGGTGTGGATTATTTTCAGCAGGAATTGGCTGTCTTTATTTTATCCCTCCCTCTCTAGTGACTCTTGTGTGGAAAGATCCACATCTTGGGTAGTCATTATCCCATACGTCACTAGCTCATGGACTCTTGTTAATTACATGAAAGAAAACATAATTTATGTAAGAACTTACCTGATAAATTCATTTCTTTCATATTAACAAGAGTCCATGAGGCCCACCCTTTGTTGGGGTGGTTATGATTTTTTTGTATAAAGCACAATTATTCCAATTCCTTATTTTATATGCTTCGCACTTTTTTTCTTATCACCCCACTTCTTGGCTATTCGTTAAACTGATTTGTGGGTGTGGTGAGGGGTGTATTTATAGGCATTTTAAGGTTTGGGAAACTTTGCCCCTCCTGGTAGGAATGTATATCCCATACGTCACTAGCTCATGGACTCTTGTTAATATGAAAGAAATGAATTTATCAGGTAAGTTCTTACATAAATTATGTTATTTGTTAATAATTCATTATGTCTCCATCAGACAATATGGAAATTTCTGTTAATACCTTGAATGATAAATTGTCTAATTTTATATCCCAAGTGGATAATAAAATTAACCCCCTTATGACAGTCATTAACCCTAACCCTTCTGCCCCTACAAAAATGTGCCTTTAATGAGACAAGTTTGACTGTAAATTTCTCTTCTCTGTTCCCATTCTCCTTAAAGGGACAGTCTACACTAAAATTGTTATTGTTTAAAACGATACATAACGCCTTTACTACCCATCCCCCTAGCTTTGCACAACCAACATTGTTATATTAATATACTTTATAACATTTAACGGCCAAGGTCATAATCTTCTGGGGTTTGAAGCGCTGCAGACTTTGTGGCCCTCTCAGCATCGGCCATTGATGGTGCCGATCATTGGTGGGTGAGAGCAGCAGCAGGGAGGTGGGTGGGCAGCCCATTGGCGTTTTATTTCCTATTTATGCGCGCAGGGGGGGGCGTGCATTCGTACGCGCGCCGCATTTCCATTAGATGCAATTGAATGCATGAGATGGAGGGAGTGGGAGGGGGAATCCAATGTTGGGCAAGGGATCTGGGAGGGGGTAGGGTATTGGGGGAGCAGCTACACTACAGAAAATTTGGGATTTTATTTATTTATTTAAAAAGGCATATTTTTTTAGGGTTAGAGAGCTGTTGGGGGGGGTCATGGAGGTTGGGGGCTAGGGGGGATCCAACACTGAAAAATAACTATATATATATATATATATATATATATATATATATAGCCTTTTATTTGCAGACTTTCTTCCAGTACTTAAAGGGACACTGAACCCAGATTCAGATAGAGCATGACATTTTAAGCAACTTTCTAATTTACTCCTATTATAACATTTTCTTCATTCTCTTAGTATCTTTATTTGAAATGCAAGAATGTGAGTTTAGATGCCGGCCCATTTATTAGTGAACAACCTTGGTTGTTCTTGCTGATTGGTGGATAAAGTCATCCATCAATTAAAAAAGTGCTGTGTAGCGTACCGAACCAAAAAAGCTTATATGCATTATTTTTCAAATAAAAAAGCAAGAGAACGAAGATAATAGGAGTAAATTAGAAAGTTGCTTAAAATTGCATGCTCTATCTTAATCACAAAAGAAAAAAATTGGGTTTAGTGTCCCTTTAAGATAGTGGCAACAATTGTGAGGTGGGGAAGGGTAGAGAGCTGTTTGAGGGGGTCAGGGATTTGGTGGTGAAATGGCGGCATGAAATATACCAAAATGGGCCTAGATCAATACTTTGGGTTGTCTACTACACTACACTAAAGCTAAAACCCCTATTTGTATAACCCACGAGCTGCCACTGCATGCGAGTCTGTACTAGTTACAGGGATTTTATTATAAGCACAGAAACTCCTATTTTACTTTACCTTCTTTTTACTATTTATGCAGCTTTTCAAAGAAACAACTTATCAATAAAAAATAAACAAGTTGAACATAACAGTGAAAACAAGAACAACCAACGAACAAGAGACATGCAAATGAGCTGATGAGATAAGCCAATAAGCATGATCGTAGTGCCCATAAACTGTCCAAATAGTCCCAATTCCTCCTTTCTTTTTGCTGCTTGTGCAGATAAGTACATTCTATATTTCTTTTGTTAACAATATTTGTATTTCCCTAAGTATTGTTTTTTTCTTACCAGTTGGATAATATATTTCACTTACATAAGTTTCCTTTGCTTTCTCCCCTTATTTTTTATCATCGTTTAATAAAATGTTTTTAATTTTCTTCATACTTTAGTTTTTATTTATGTATTGATGTTGCGGTCCTTACCGCTGTGTCGCTTCCTAATTTGGGGTTTTACAGGTCCCTTTGTTTCCTAGGCTGCTTTCAGTGTCAGCCGTTTTTCTTCCCTCCCATTTTCCCGCCCTCAAACTTACCTCAGAGCTAATGCACAGTCCTTTCAGTTATCTCTGCCTCCTGAGCTGTTTGTTTGTAGATGATGTTGTGTTGAAATCTGCGACCCGACGGAATGTGTGACTGTGACGACCCCACATTTCTGAGCATACACGTGACTGGATGACCACCAATCACCTGCTAGAGACATTTCCTTCCCAGACTATGCCCCGCCCCTCCCCCCCCGGGACCATACCAAGAATGCTGACTGGTCAGAGGGAGAGACTTGACACCCATTAGAATATGGTGTACAACCTACTATTGTCACTACAGACTTACGTGCTGTCTGACTAGTGTTACTGTGGTCTCAAACTGTGGTTTATAAACGTCACTATTACTAAACACATTGACTAACACTAACAGTATGTAGCACACAGATATGACACGAGTCATGGGGTAATGCCATGTTCAAATTTAAAATTATTTTTGTTTCAATAACTTCCAAACTATTTTCTATTGCTCTCTACAGTCATTTCAACTTTATTTGTATTATGATAAATTCCGCAGGTAACTGTCTGACGTGGCTCTGACTTTGATGCTTCGGGTCTGTTTGATAATTACACTGTACGCAAAACACAAGTTAATAAAGCTGCCCATCATACATCCTAGTTGATGAGATTTTCCAATCTTTAATGTTATTAGGAACAGTGGTGTACAGATTCTGCGACCCGTCTGTCACATGCACACTTTCTGGTTACAAAATCCAATGACAGACAGCTGTTCCGTCTGATTTTGCAACCAGTCATGTGTGCGCTCAGGAATGTGGTGATGTCACGGTCGCACATTCCATCAGGTCGCACATTTCGACGTGACACCGGTTACATCTGCTACATTGTAAGGAAATTACCTTTTGTTTTTGCCCATTTATTATTACCCTGTAATTTTATTTGTTCTCCACTAAGTGTCCCCATTTGTTCATTTCTTTTGCAGGTTGGATATTATATTTCCCATACATCATTTTTTCCCTAACAAATTTCAAGTAATTAAGATTGTTGATTTACCTCAATTATTTTAATGTATCCTTATTATTCAATTGTGCCCCTGTTATTATTATATTTGTTATTAATTCATTATGTCTCAATCAGACAATATGGAAATTTCTGTTAATACCTTGAATGATAAATTGTCTAATTTTATATCCCAAGTGGATAATAAAATTAACTCCCTTATGGCAGTCTTAACCCTAACCCTTCTGCCCCTACAAAAATGTGCCTTTAGTGAGACAAGTTTGACTGTAAATTTCTCTTCTCTGTTCCCATTCTCCTTAAAGGGACAGTCTACACTAAAATTGTTATTGTTTAAAACGATACATAACGCCTTTACTACCCATCCCCCTAGCTTTCCACAACCAACATTGTTATATTAATATACTTTATAACATTTAACGGCCAAGGTCATAATCCTCTGGGGTTTGAAGCGCTGCAGACTTTGTGGCCCTCTTTGCATCGGCCATTGATGGTGCCGATCATTGGTGGGTGAGAGCAGCAGCAGGGAGGTGGGTGGGCAGCCCATTGGCGTTTTATTTCCTATTCATGAGCGCGGGGGGGGGGGCGTCATTCGTGCGCGCACCACATTTCCATTAGATGCAATTGAATGCATGAGATGGAGGGAGTGGGAGGGGGAATCCCATGTTGGGTAAGGGATCTGGGAGGGGGTAGGGTATTGGGGAAGCAGCTACACTACAGAAAATTGGGGATTTTATGTATTTATTTAAAAAGGCATAATTTTTTAGGGTTAGAGAGCTGTTGGGGGGGTCATGGAGGTTGGGGGCTAGGGGGGATCCAACCCTGCAGAATAACTATATATATATATAGCCTTTTATTTGCAGACTTTCTGCCAGTACTTAAAGGGACACTGAACCCAGATTCAGATAGAGCATGACATTTTAAGCAACTTTCTAATTTACTCCTATTATCAAATTTTCTTCATTCTCTTGGTATCTTTATTTGAAATGCAAGAATGTGAGTTTAGATGCCGGCCCATTTATTGGTGAACAACCTGGGTTGTTCTTGCTGATTGGTGGATAAATTCATCCACCAATTAAAAAAGTGCTGTCCAGTGGTCCGAACCAAAAAAAGCTTATATGCATTATTTTTCAAATAAAAAAGCAAGAGAACGAAGATAATAGGAGTAAATTAGAAAGTTGCTTAAAATTGCATGCTCTATCTTAACAAAAGAAAAAAATTGGGTTCAGTCTCCCTTTAAGATAGTGGTGACAATTGTGAGGTGGGGAAGGGTAGAGAGCTGTTTGAGGGGGCTAGGAATTTGGTGGTGAAATGGCGGCATGAAATATACCAAAATGGGCCTAGATCAATACTTTGGGTTGTCTACTAAAACCCCCATTTGTATAACCCACGAGCCGCCACTGCATGCGAGTCTGTACTAGTTACAGGGATTTTATTATAAGCACACAAACTCCTATTTTACTTTACCTTCTTTTTATTATTTATGCAGCTTTTCAAAGAAACAACATATCAATAAAAAATAAACAAGTTGTACATAACAGTGAAAACAAGAACAACCAACGAACAAGAGACATGCAAATGAGCTGATGAGATAAGCCAATAAGCATGATCGTAGTGCCCATAAACTGTCCAAATAGTCCCAATTCCTCCTTTCTTTTTGCTGCTTGTGCAGATAAGTACATTCTATATTTCTTTTGTTAACAATATTTGTATTTCCCAAAGTATTGTTTTTTTTTCTTACCAGTTGGATAATATATTTCACTTACATAAGTTTCCTTTCCTTTCTCCCCTTATTTTTTATCATTGTTTAATAAAATGTTTTTAATTTTCTTCATACTTTAGTTTTTATTTATGTATTGATGTTGCGGTCCTTACCGCTTGTGTCGCTTCCTAATTTGGGGTTTTACAGGTCCCTTTGTTTCCTAGGCTGCTTTCAGTGTCAGATGTTTTTCTCCTGGTATTCACTCGACACACCTCCTTTTTCTTCTCGCCCATTTTCCCGCCCTCAAACTTACCTCAGAGCTAACGCATAGTCCTTTCAGTTATCTCTGCCTCCTTCCGTTATGACGGAATAGAACGTTATAGCAAACAGCTGTTCTGAAGCCTTCTGTGCTTCCTGGATTTGACCGCAGTCTGGAAGGCATTCCTTGGAACGCCTCCCAGACCTGATCCAATAATTGAAATCTCGCAATCGTGTGATTTCAATTTGTCTATGTCAGAGAAACAGTTGTTCCAATGTAGACACTCTAACCCTGGCAGAAAAGATTTAACTCTTGTCTATATTTGTTTTTTATTATCTGTTTTTCCACAACATCATTAGCCAAACTACATGAGTAGCAGGCATTCAAAAATTGTTTTAACTCATAGTGAGTCCACGAATTCATCAATTACTTGTACATAATTATCTTTCAGGATCTGTCCTAGGTGTGAGCAGGGGCTTTACTACTGAGAGTGAGGAGTGGGAAATTTCATAGTGAGTAGCTGTTGTTAAATAAAATAAATAAAATAGGAAAATAATATCATTGTGAACAAAATGTAAATATGTATAACTGAAAAAACAATTAGTGTATAAAAAAAGTACTTTTTTTTTCTTTTAAACTAAACATAGCAATGCATTGTGGTTATGTAAATGAGCCTTACACGACCAGTCAGCTCTGTACGGAAGCTGAGAGTTTAATTGCAATTCAGCGCAGTGAGATGTGCTTTTGTACTGTTAATTCCATGCGAGTCTGTACTAGTTACAGGGATTTTATTACAAGCACAGCGACTCCTATTTTACTTTACCTTCTTTTTACTATTTATGCAGCTTTTCAAAGAAACAACACATCAATAAAAAATAAACAAGTTGAACATAACAGTGAAAACAAGAACAACCAATGAACAAGAGACATGCAAATGAGCTGATGAGATAAGCCAATAAGCATGATCGTAGTGGCCATAAACTGTCCAAATAGTCCCAATTCCTCCTCTTTCTTTTTGCTGCTTGTGCAGATAAGTACATTCTATATTTATTTTGTTAACAATATTTGTATTTCCCTAAGTATTGTTTTTTTCTTACCAGTTGGATAATATATTTCACTTACATAAGTTTCCTTTCCTTTCTCCCCTTATTTTTTATCATTGTTTAATAAAATGTTTTTAATTTTCTTCATACTTTAGTTTTTATTTATGCATTGATGTTGCGGTCCTTACCACTTGTGTCGCTTCCTAATTTGGGGTTTTACAGGTCCCTTTGTTTCCTAGGCTGCTTTCAGTGTCAGCCGTTTTTTTCTCCTGGTATTCACTTGACACGCCTCCTTTTTCTTCTTGCCCCTTTTCCCGCCCTCAAACTTACCTCAGAGCTAACGCACAGTCCTTTCAGTTATCTCTGCCTCCTTCCGTTATGACGGAATAGAACGTCATAGCAAACAGCTGTCCTGAAGCCTTCTGTGCTTCCTGGATTTGAACGCAGTCTGGAAGGCGTTCCTAGGAACCCCCCAAGACCTGATCCAATAATTGAAATCTCGCAATCGTGTGATTTCTAGTGATGTCCAGTTCATGAACGAATCGTTCTTTTGAACTGGATCTTTTCAGTGAACTGTATGAATCAGTTCACCTGACTGAACTGATTTGTTTCAAACAGTTCACTTCCTGAGTCTGCAGCAGCACTGGTAATACGATCCTAGAGTGAGTTCTTCTTCTGCAATGAATCACTCAGCAGAATCAAACATCCTTACTCTAGGATCATATTACCAGTACTGTTGTATCAGTGTACTGAATCAGTGTGCTGTTATCTAACTCCTTTGCAATTAATCATTCAGTTAACAGTACACTGATTCAAAGATACCCCTAACTGCACCTAAATTAACCCTTAAAAAAGCAGCAGGTGTCAACCTTATATTTATAAACCACACAGAGTTTGGGTCTGATTAAATATTAATACTTTTAAAATATTATCTCATTAACTTTAGTAAAAAGTGACAATAGAATATGACCTTAGTTTCTTCCATAAAATTTTTTTTTATAAGTATTAATGTTTAAACAGCCCCAAACTCTCTATGGTTTATAAATAAATTTAAGGTTGAGACCTGCTGCTTCTGTAAGGGTTAATTTAAGGTGCAGTTAGAGGTATATTGGAATCAGTGTACTGTTAACTGAATGATTCATTGCAAATGAGTTAGTTAACAGTACACTGATTCAAATATACCCCTAACTGCACCTCAAATTAACCCTTACAGAAGCAGCAGGTCTCAACCTTATATTTATTTATAAGCCATACAGAGTTTGGGGCTGTTTACACATTAATACCTTTAAAATATAATTTTATGGAGGAAACTAAGGTCATATTCTTTTGTCACTTTTACTAAAGTTAATGAGAAGTCTTTTATAAGATATGCATATCTTAGGAAAAATACATACAACACAGTACATAGAACAGAGTATACAGCATGCTCTGTTCTATGTACTGTGTTGTATGTATCTGTGAAGGAGCCAACGCTGCGTGTGAGGACTCAGGAGGAGCTGAAATGTCAGACATGGACTCAGGAGTCATGATTCAAGCATCGGATCAGTGGGCAGAGAGTCTGCAGTAAGAGAATCTGCAGCTCTGCATTACATGCTCAAGTGAACTGATGAGTCGGTTCAGTTAATCAAACTGTCCGAAATGAACCGATTCATCTAAATGAACCGAACTTCCCATCGCCAGTGATTTCATTTCGTGTCTATGTCAGAAAAACAGTTATTGCAATGTAGACACTCTAAAACTGGCAAAAAATATTTAAAATTTGTCTATATTTGTTTTTTTATTATCTGTTTTTCCACAACATTATTAGCCAAACTACATGAGTAGCAGGCTTTCATAAATTGTTTTAACTCATAATGAGGCCACGAATTCATCAATTACTTGTACATAATTATCTTTCAGGATCTGTCCTAGGTGTGAGCAGGGGCTTTGCTACTGAAAGTGAGGAGTGGGAAATTCCATAGTGAGTAGCTGTTGTTAATAAAATAGGAAAATAATATCATTGTGAACAAAATGTAAATATGTATAACTGAAAAAAACAATTAGTGTATAAAAAAAGTACTTTTTTTTTCTTTTAAACTAAACATCGCAATGCATTGTGGTTATGTAAATGAGCCTTACACGACCAGTCAGCTCTGTACGGAAGCTGAGAGTTTAGTTGCAATTCAGCGCAGTGAGATGCGCTTTTGTACTGTTAATTCCATGCGAGTCTGTACTAGTTACAGGGGTTTTATTACAAGCACAGAGACTCCTATTTTACTTTACCTTCTTTTTACTATTTATGCAGCTTTTCAAAGAAACAACACATCAATAAAAAATAAACAAGTTGAACATAACAGTGAAAACAAGAACAACCAATGAACAAGAGACATGCAAATGAGCTGATGAGATAAGCCAATAAGCATGATTGTAGTGCCAATAAACTGTCCAAATAGTCCCAATTCCTCTTTCTTTTTACTGCTTGTGCAGATAAGTACATTCTATATTTATTTTGTTAACAATATTTGTATTTCCCTAAGTATTGTTTTTTTCTTACCAGTTGGATAATATATTTCACTTACATAAGTTTCCTTTCCTTTCTCCCCTTATTTTTTATCATTGTTTAATAAAAATTTTTTAATTTTCTTCATACTTTAGTTTTTATTTATGTATTGATGTTACGGTCCTTACCGCTTGTGTCGCTTCCTAATTTGGGGTTTTACAGGTCCCTTTGTTTCCTAGGCTGCTTTCAGTGTCAGTCGTTTTTCTCCTGGTATTCACTCGACACGCCTCCTTTTTCTTCCCTCCCATTTTCCCGCCCTCAAACTTACCTCAGAGCTAACGCACAGTCCTTTCAGTTATCTCTGCCTCCTGAGCTGTTTGTTTGTAGATGATGTTGTGTAGAAATCTGCGACCCGACGGAATGTACAACCATGACGTCCCCACATTTCTGAGCTGGATGACCACCAATCACCTGCTAGAGACACTTCCTTCCCAGGCTATGCCACCCCCCTCCTCCCCGGGACCATACCAAGAACGCTGACTGCTCAGAGGGAGGGACTTGACACCCATTAGAATATGGTGTACAACCTACTATTGTCACTACAGACTTACGTGCTGTCTGACTAGGGCTACTGTGGTCTCAAACTGTGGTTTATAAACGTCACTATCACTAAACACATTGACTAACACTAACAGTATGTAGCACACAGATATGACACGAGTCATGGGTTAATGCCATGTTCAAATTTAAAATTATTTCAGTTTCAATAACTTCCAAACTATTTTTTATTGTTCTCTACAGTCATTTCAACTTTATTTGTATTATGATAAATTCCGCAGGTAACTGTCTGACGTGGCTCTGACTTTGATGCTTCGGGTCTGTTTGATAATTACACTGTACGCAAAACACAAGTTAATAAAGCTGCCCATCATACATCCTAGTTGATGAGACATTAGTCCAATCTTTAATGTTATTAGGAACAGTGGTGTACAGATTCTGCGACCCGTCTGTCACATGCACACTTTCTGGTTACAAAATCCAATGACAGACAGCTGTTCCGTCTGATTTTGCAACCAGTCACGTGTGCGCTCAGGAATGTGGTGATGTCACGGTCGCACATTCCATCAGGTCGCACATTTCGACGTGACACTGGTTACATCTGCTACATTGTAAGGAAATTACCTTTTGTTTTTGCCCATTCATTATTACCCTGTAATTTTATTTGTTCTCCACTAAGTGTTCCCATTTGTTCATTTCTTTTGCAGGTTGGATATTATATTTCCCATACATCATTTTTCCCTAACAAATTTCAAGTAATTCAGATGGTTGATTTACCTCAATTATTTTAATGTATCCTTATTATTCAATTGTGCCCATGTTATTATTATATTTGTTATTAATTCATTATGTCTCAATCAGACAATATGGAACTTTCTGTTAATACCTTGAATGATAAATTGTCTAATTTAATATCCCAAGTGGATAATAACATTAACTCCCTTATGGCAGTCATTAACCCTAACCCTTCTGCCCCTACAAAAATGTGCCTTTAATGAGACAAGTTTGACTGTAACTTTCTCTTCTCTGTTCCCATTCTCCTTAAAGGGACAGTCTACACTAAAATTGTTATTGTTTAAAACGATAGATAACGCCTTTACTACCCATTCCCCAGCTTTGCACAACCAACATTGTTATATTAATATACTTTATAACATTTAACGGCCAAGGTCATAATCCTCTGGTGTTTGAAGCGTTGCAGACTTTGTGGCCCTCTCTGCATCGGCCATTGATGGTGCGTGCACGCGCCGCATTTCCATTAGATGCAATTGAATGCATGAGATGGAGGAAGTGGGAGAGGGAATCCAATGTTGGGCAAGGGATCTGGGAGGGGGAAGGGTATTGGGGGGGCAGCTACACTACAGAAAATTGGGGATTTTATTTATTTATTTAAAAGGGCATATATTTTTATGGTTAGAGAGCTGTTGGGGGGTCATGGAGGTTGGGGGCTAGGGGGGATCCAACACTGCGGAATAACTATATATATATATATATATATATATATATATATATATATAGCCTTTTATTTGCAGACTTTCTGCCAGTACTTAAAGGGACACTGAACCCAAATGTTTTCTTTCGTGATTCAGATAGAGCATGACATTTTAAGCAACTTTCTAATTTACTCCTATTATCAAATTTTCTTCATTCTCTTGGTATCTTTATTTGAAATGCAAGAATGTGAGTTTAGATGCCGGCCCATTTATTGGTGAACAACCTGGGTTGTTCTTGCTGATTGGTGGATAAATTCATCCACCAATTAAAAAAGCGCTATCCAGGGTCCGAACCAAAAAAACGCTTAGATGCATTATTTTTCAAATAAAAAAAGCAAGAGAACGAAGAAAAATTGATAATAGGAATAAATTAGAAAGTTGCTTAAAATTGCATGCTCTATCTGAATCACTAAATAAAAAAATTTGGGTTCAATGTCCCTTTAAGATAGCGGCGACAATTGTGAGGTGGGGAAGGGTAGAGAGCTGTTTGAGGGGGTCAGGGATTTGGTGGTGAAATGGCGGCATGAAATATACCAAAATGGGCCTGGATCAATACTTTGGGTTGTCTACTACACTACACTAAAGCTAAAATTAACCCTACAAGCTTCCTTATTAGGGTGACCATATTGCCACTTGGAAAATACATGAAAAATACATATGTCAGGGTTCTTATACAAAGCATATCTTTAAACAGCCCTGACATATGTATTTTTCATATGTGTCCCTTTTTAAAGTGACAATATGATCACCCTATCTCTAATTAACCCCTTCACTGCTGGGCACAATACACATTTGATGCACAGCGGCATTTAGCGGCCTTGTAATTACCAAAAACCAATGCCAAAGCCATATATGTCTGGTATTTCTGAGCAAAGGGGACATTCACAACCATTTGTGCCATTAATGCACAAGCTGTTTGTAAATAATTTCAGTGAGAAACCTAAAATTGCGAATGTGAATTTTTTTTTGTATTTGATTGTATTTGGCGGTGAAATGGTGGCATGAAATATACCAAAATGGGCCTAGATCAATAGTTTGGGTTGTCTACTAAAAAAAATTGTTTGAAAATAGCAAAGTGCTACTTGTCAAAATTAAACTTTCATGATTCAGATAAAGCATGCAATTTTAAACAACTTTCCAATTTACTTTAATTAACAAAATGTGCACAGTCTTTTTATATTTAAATGTTTTGAGTTACCAGCTCCTACTGAGCATGTGCAAGAATTCACAGAATAAACGTGAATGCATTTGTTTGGCTGTCACATGGTACATGTATGCATTTGTGATTGGCTCATGTCTGTCACATGGTACAGGGGGGAGTGGAAATAGACATCACTAAAAATTGTAAGAAAAAAAAGTTCAGACTAAGTGCTATTGCATTGTCTTGTTATCTTGCATTTGTTGATTATGCAAATCTACTATGTTGACTGGTCCGTTAAGCCTCTTCTACAAAGAATATTTCAAGAAGAAAGCAAATTAAATAATACTAATATCGGAAATTAGTTTGCATAATATTTTATTGACATATTTCACTGTATATTAACCCTTTAGTGACAGGGTGAAAGTGCCTACATCAGAACACCTGTTCCGATGTAGACAAATTGAAACTACGCGATCGTGCATACGATCGCGAGATTTCAATTATTGGATCGCATCTGGGGGGCGTCCCTACAACCCTAGGAACGCCCTCCAGACCGCGATCAAGTCCTAGAAGCACAGAAGGCTTCAGGACAGCCGTTTGTTATGACGGTCTATTCCGTCATAACGGCTTTAAAGCCCAGTGTAATTATGACAGAATAGAACGGCATAACGGCGTTAAAAGGTTAAATTCTATATAGCAATCCAGAAGACAAAACAAGCAACAAAAGTCTTCTTAACCTTTTAATGCCGTTCTATTCCGTCATAATTACACTGGGCTTTAGAGCCGTTATGATGGAATAGAACGTCATAGCAAACGGCTGTCCTGAAGCCTTCTGTGCTTCCTGGATTTGAACGCAGTCTGGAAGGCGTTTCTAGGGATGCCCCCCAGACCTGATCCAATAATTGAAATCTCGCAATCGTGTGATTTCAATTTGTCTATGTCAGAAAAACAGTTGTTCCAATGTAGACACTTTAACCCTGGCAGAAAAGATTTAACTCTTGTCTATATTTGTTTCTTATTATCTGTTTTTCCACAACATTATTAGCCAAACTACATGAGTAGCAGGTTTTCAAACATTGTTTTAACTCACAATGAGTCCACAAATTCATCAATTAGTGATGTCCGGTTCATGAACGAATCGTTCATTTGAACCGGATCTTTTCACTGAACTGCATGAATCAGTTCATTAGACTGAACTGATTCGTTTGAAACAGTTCAGTTCCTGAGTCATCAGCAGCACTGGTAATACGATCCTAGAGTGAGTTCTGCTCTGCTAACTCCTCCTTTAATGAATCACACAGCAGAATCTCACTCTAGGATCATATTACCAGTGTTGTTGAATCAGTGAACTGTTAGCTAACTCGTCTGCAATGAATCAGTCTGTTAACAGTTCACTGATTCAAAAGAAGTGAACTGTTAGCAAACGACTCAGTGTACTGTAAACAGACAGATTCATTGCATACGAGTTAACTAACAGTACACTGATTCAAATATCAGGTCACACTCACAGCAGTTCTCAACAGACCCCTGCATTTACATTAACCCATTCAGCATCCCATGTTTGTGTATATATATATATATATATATAATTTGTTGTTCTTCCTCTATATCTAAGCTAACTTTTACTTAGCAACAGCTACAAATTATATATATATATATATATATATACACAAACATGGGATGCTGAATGGGTTAATGTAATTGCAGGGGTCTGTTGAGAACCGCTGTGAGTGTGACCTGATATTTGAATCAGTGTACTGTTAGCTAAATGATTCATTAGAGTTAAAGTACACTGAGTCATTTACATACAGCACTGCAGGAAACAAATCTGCGGCTCTACAGTTCACCTACTGAACATGAGGTAGAGCCTCTACCTCATGTTCAGTAGGTGAACTGGTGAATCGGTTCAGTTAATCGAACCCTCCGAAATGAACCGATTCACCCAGAAGACCCAAACTGCACATCACTATCATCAATTACTTGTACATAATTATTCTTCAGGATCTGTCCTAGGTGTGAGCAGGGGCTTTTCTACTGAGAGTGAGGAGTGGGAAATTTCATAGTCAGTAGCTGTTGTGTAAATAAAATAGGAAAATAATATCATTGTGAACAAAATGTAAATATGTATAACTGAAAAAACAATTAGTGTATAACAAAAAGTACTTTTTTTTTCTTTTAAAACTAAACATCGCAATGCATTGTGGTTATGTAAATGAGCCTTACACGACCAGTCAGCTCTGTACGGAAGCTGAGAGTTTAGTTGCAATTCAGCGCTGTGAGATGCGCTTTTGTACAGTTACTTCCATGCGAGTCTGTACTAGTTACAGGGATTAGGGGCATAGTGATATTGAATATATACAGTAAATTCAGTTGCCAATCACGATTTGGACAATTGTAAAACTATTATTAGACAATTTTACTTCGATCAATTTTGGAGTTGACTGTCTCTTTAAGGGGAGAAAAATTAAAGGGACAGTACACTGTAAAATTGTTTTTCCATTAGTGTATTTTAAATTGCTTGTTATACCAACTGCAGAGTATAAAATATTTGAGAAATTCCATTTTCATGCTTATTTGTGTATATGAAGTAGCTGATTTTGTGCTTTGAAACCACAGCCTATTACAATGGGTTGAACTTAAAGGTTATATCAGATATCATTATGTTCTAAGTTTGTGTAAACAGACTTGCTTCCTTATCTTTTATTTGGCTGCAAGACCAAAGCTCAATACATAGAGAGAACAATGGAAAATTATAATTTTATTACTTAACTACCCTGCATCCCACTGAGAGTGTAATCTCTTCTGCTGGCTGTGTATACTTAGGCTATTCAATAGCCTATACCCCAGTATTAATTTGTTCAGTATAGGTAGCAATACCACAGGCTAAATCAGCTATTTCAAATGCTGAAATAGGAGTAAAGGAGCTACTTGTAACCAATTTAATACACTCTAGCAAGTTAAAAGGATAATTGGGAATAATTTAAAGGGGAGAAAAATGTTGGGTGAACTGTTCCTTTAACAGTACACTGTGCCTTTAACAAGCTTTAAGCGTTTAAGGACTGATACTTGCAGAGAAAACTATTTACATACAGCTTGCAATTTTACATGTTTTAATGTACTTGCATAATCTAATATGCTTCTATTGGTATCCTTTGTTGAAGGAGCAGCAATACACTATTGGGAGCTAGCTGAACATATCAAGTGAGCCAATCACAAGCAACATGGGTGCATTAGCAGCTAGGCTCCCAGTAGTGGGCTGGTGCACCAAACCTTTGCTACAAAGAATATTACAAGATCAAATCAAATTAATAGAAATATTGGACACTTGTTTACACATTTATGCTCTAATTGTATCATGAAATGCATGAGCTAACATTGTTATATTTTGCTGTATAATTACCTCTATAGCACTCCCAAAAAACAAAACAATCTGCTGCGGTAATCAACTTAACTTTTTACTACATTTATTTTTCTGTTTTTCATCACCATCACTAGCCTAACTACATGAGTAGCAGAGAATCAAGATTCAAAAAATGTTTTGATTCATGAGTCCACAAATCATCCATACTTCTATATGTCGTATACTTCAGGATCTGTCCTAAGTGTGAGCAAGGGCTTTTCTACTGAGAGTGAGGGGTGGGAAACTTCATAGTCAGTAGCTGTTGTGTAAATAAAATAGGAAAATAATATAATTGTGTACAAAATGTAAATAGACAAAGATTATCGTTTAAACAGGAGCGCTATAGCTAAAGGTGTAGACTAAAGTGAAAGGTAGTAAACAAACTAATAAATTTACGTAGTTGTGAGACACATTAATACGTGTCAAATCATCAAATGTGATAGGAAATATATCATAGTGTAAAATGCTTAGTGATAAAGTGATTCGTGCATATTATGAATAACCAAAGAAGTTAAATAAAAAAGTGACAAACTTAGTGTTATTAGCAAGGCCTAAAATTTAATGCAGCAAAAAGAAAACAAATGTCAAAGTAAAAAACACAATAAACTGATGGGGCGGAGCCAGCAACGCCTGAGAGTGGCCGCACATTTCTAAAGCTCCAGCTAATATCGTCTTAATATTGATTTAAAATGCTTCTCAAGGCAAATCACACCCTCTAAGCTTTGAAGAACGGGTGACAGACCTTGGCTCAATATTTGGCGAAGGTAACAAAATAACACCTCTGCAGCTACCTCAAGTTATAACCGGAGGCCTTTCCTGATGCTGTGCGGGCGGTGGCCATTTTCTCCCTGTGTGGTAGGGAAGTTACCCTGTACAGACCAGTTTACACTTTTCTATGCGAACTGAGACCTTTTTTTCTTGCTATCACCCTAATCCTCTACATCTAAGATGGTGGACGCCAAATGGATCCTAGCCGAGCTAAGCAAACTCTTAAAATCTTATAGCCTTGCTTTTACTACCGCTCCGGGCGGAGCCTTGGATCCAGCAGTCTCCGGCGGAGCTCAGGAGGAAGCTTGCCTGTGCCCGGCCAACAGCGGCAGCGAAAGTGGTGATGCTTTGGGGCCCCGGCATCTACCGCATACCTCAGAAGCGGCTAAGTCTTTAAATAATGCTGCAGACGGGGGCCGGCTACCCGATCAGTACAGGTCCCGAGCAACTGGAGTTGAAAGTTTGGCCCCGGAACTCGGGGCTCTCTCGCACAGCTCTTTCATTACCTACCTACCATCGTCATTGACAGCCCAAACGGCCAGGGCTCATGCATGTGGATCGATCTCGGTCTTTGATTCTGCTTTTTGTCTAGGATATCACGATAAGAAAGATAAGTATTGCCTTTCCTCTGCGCATTCAATTAGACTGTACTTGGGATACAGTTTGGAGCCAGCCCATGAACTGAGGGATAGACTTTCCCTATTCTGGCCATCCGGCGTGGGATAGAGACACTGAGCTGTGCGGTTACCGGAGGCTCACCTGACTAGATAATGTAGCTATGCGGGTGAACAGTCATTAAGCTACTGTGGGACTGCACTTTTCTAAACACCTATTGAGCAGGACGCCTGTTTTATAGTTATAGGACTGCCTATGTTTACATGCTCCTAGTTTAGTAGCAAACTTATAGTTTTATGTGGTTCACAGTTTTTTAGGTCCCAGTAGTTCACACAATGTTATGTTACTACCACTTGGGGCTGCCTGCTATACATGTTATTAGTCACTCTTCTGAATGAATCTACAAGCACCATGACCCACACATCTACTTATTACATGCTCCACATCACGCTGGCTTATATCTGGATTAGACTATCAGCTCTAAATGTAGTTAACCCTACTTTTACTCCTGACTGGTAAATCAGGACACAGTTTGACCTGCTGATTGCACTTCACCTCTGGATTGATGTACGAAGCCCAACTAAAACTGTCATTTGTTCTCATTAAGCATAAGCTCTCCCTAATACAGGCAATCCCCTTCATTTTACTCAGACATTGGTGACATTCCCCTTTTACCACAAGAACTTGGTGATCTTTAATATAGCTTAAAGTGGAGCAAAAGTATACTTTGCCGCCCCGTGCTTGTTCTATGTCATAGCTCCTTGCTTAAAAGTGTTCTCTGAGTCTGTAGTAGCTGTCGCTCTATACTTCACTCAGGATAAACTGACAGTCACCCTCTACAGATCTATGAGTGGCTCTTAATTTGCCCCATAGGGTTCAATCTATTTTATAGTTCAGGAGGCATTTTTATAGCGCATTTAGAGAGTGGGTTAGACATTGTTCTTTATGCATCTTAATTGCTAGTAACTCTCCTTACAATGTCCTTACGGTTAAGCTAACTCCATATGCTATTGGTGGCATGGGGCTCTGAAACATATATATATCTTTCACAATCACCATGATGCCTATTATATTTCTGCTAGCTATATGTAGAGCCCATCTATATTACACTGCTCACAGTATGCCTTCTTTTTCCCACCCTCTACAGCATGATAGAGGCCGTTGTATGCCCAAGTTCCGATATTGCTGATATAAAAAGAATATACATATCCCTTGATTTGCAATTTACTAGGATATTGCTGCTTTCCAGGCTATTGACGTGCTGGCATGTCAATATATTCCCATTCTTGGCTATACTACCTTGCAACGGGATACTTAGGTTGTTTGTTTCCCCCCAAGCAGCCTTGCAGCTTGTATGTATATGGGTGAATCCTACCTTAGTAATTTTGTTTCATGGTGTTTGCTTGATTCATATGGCAAGGTTATTCATCAACTCTCATATCAAGCACTACACGCGTCACATAGGCAACATTGTATACCCCATAGGCCTGCATAATTAGATTCCTCCAGAAACCCAGCATAGCTTTACCCAAGCATACGTGCATATACATGTGTGTCTGTATATGTATATGGTGGTGTATATATGCATATATTTGTACAGCCCCTTATGACTTTTGTGACATGGGATTGTTACTCAGTGCCTGACTTGGGAATGGGTACAAGGTGCTAAACTCCTCCAGCAGACCCCTAGTGCCAGATAGTTCTCTTATTTGCCTCATATGTATTAATTGAGAGCTTCTTGTATATTACCAGCTTTTACCTGCATGTCCTCTCATATCCGGATACCCTGGCAACCTTTGGATTAGCTATAGCGCCTTGCTTATTTGTGGGTCTATTATGCTTGAGTTACCATCTCCCCCCACCCCCACTAATTCTCTGCCGGTACCCAATGTGCCCACGCAATTTTTCACATAGTATAGTGCATCTCCCAGACCTGATATGGCGCTTAACTTATACAATCTGTCCACCGTATTTAACTTACCACCTCCCCCCCCCCTTATTTCAAGAGAGTGAATTATGTGGTTTCTCTTGTCAATACCACACCTTATTTCCCCCTTTTTTACAATTCTATCTTGCACTACAAATTATATTGGCACTACTTTTCCTCCCAAGCTGTGCAAGATTGTTTAGTACTATCTTTTTTCCTCGCAAATTATATATTCAGTTTCTATTTAATATTTATCTTACTGTTTTATTTCCCTAAGCAATTCTTTCACAAATACTGAGCTTACAATTGAGGTTTACCTTATTGTTACATCTCCCTAAGCAGCTCCTTTGCATTTATCTAGTCTATCTAATAATTACCTTGTTGTTATACCTCTCTAAGTAACGCCTACACAATTATTTAGTCTGCATTTGATATTTACCTTGTTGTTTATGTTATGAATATTTATTAAGGGCAATATCTCAAGGAAGAAATGTGAAAATATGAGGTCCTTCATTCAACTAAGTTAGAATTTTTGTGTATAGCGTCAGACGAGATTGCAATCATTTATTAGGACGTTTGGTGTATTTCTGTTTTAGATCTTGATGCATATTACCATTGTGTTACGTCCTATACCTTATTGTTGGCAATTGTCTGTATGCTCATTTGAGAACCTCAATAAAAATTATTAAAAAAAAACAAAACAAAAAAAAACACAATAAACTAAAAAAGGACGTCTCCGTATAAAAAGAGGTTTGCCAATACACCAAAACAGTATTAAAATGTCTATCCTTATGGCCAAATGTATTTGAGCAATCCAGATAAAAGTTATTATGTAGATAGACGATGCAGGCTTACCCCCAAACAATGCGGCTCTCGATAATGGGAAAAAGAAAATTACCGCTGTAGCGGAAGTGACGTCACCTATATGGGCGCTGGCCTGGCTGAGCACTCCGATTGGTCCCTGTATGATCGCTCTCAGGTTTCAGCTGCTTGGTTCCACAACGACAAAGTATCCGCTCTTTAAGTGCCCAAAGCACGCAGGATACTATTGAGAGGTGCTGTGTGATGTGTACAGCTGTTAGAGTAGGTACAAAGTCCAGTATTCCCACCTTCAATAAGGCTGGTAATTTCGGTGCATAGACAAGCACCAGGATAATGCAAAGTTCAGAGTTTCACAGATGGCAAACGGCATTAATCTGTGACAGCAACTGTTGGCTGTGAAATACTCTTTAAAGTTGGATAATAGCAACAAACATCAACGCGTTTCTCCCTCTACAGGGCTTTCTCAAGATGAGGTGTTGCAGCAGGTGCACCTTTTTTAACGGTGTATCTCAATCTCTTATTGGTCACATTCGATTGGTCATAGAGAAGGGGGTGTATATCGTTATTTAAAGGTGGTATTGGCAAACCTACATTTGCTAAAGGCAGCAATACATCAAATTAACTACAAAGATTAAAAAACTAAGAATATCATTTAAAAATATATAAGATCAATATGTTAAAAAAACCTAAACTCCATATACTTATCTAAAATTGACAGTTAAAGGTTACAATGGTATTGGTGTTATTTTAACCCAGTGCAAAAAAATAAAAAAATGAAAAAATGAAGAAAACTTTGTGATAAAGTGGAGACATTAATAAATGAATAGGAACCTAAAATCTATATAGGAACCTAAATGTAAAAAACCTAATTATAAAAAATCAGAATTTTAAATTTGTAAAAGTGAATCTAGTGATCTGAATCTAAAAGAATTATATCTATACCCTTGTTATAGAGTATAAGAATACATTAAAAGTGATACATCTACATTGTTAAAAAATGATACATCTACATTTAAAAAAGGGGACACAAGTGTGAGTTAAAAGCATGAAAATGATATTACATCTGAAGCGCATAATTAGTCTAATAGAAACGGGGAGATGTCTAACTCTGAGTTCAGGCCAGCGGGAAATAGAGTATCATATCTATATATGAGTTCTGCCTCTTTGAGTTTTAATTTTTTTTCTATATTCCCACCCCTCCAATTTTGTTTAAAATGTGCTATCCCCCAATATTTCAAGTCAGAGGTTCTACCATTATACACTAGTTTAAAATGTTTATAAAGATTAGTGTCTTCCACTCCCTTTTCAATACAGAGGAGATGTTCCCTTATCCTGTCTTTTATCATTCTTTTTGTTTCCCCAAAATATATCAAATCACATGTACATTTTAGAATATAGATGACCCCTTTAGTGGTACATCTAATACACTCTTTAATACTAAATTCCTCTCCAGATTTATGAACTTTCACTGTGCTTCTTTTATCACTATATTTACAAGCCTTGCAGGAGTAGCAAGGAAAGAAGCCTAGTATTTTCCCTCCCTGTAGATTTTTCTGTATGGGTACCATTGTCTTAATATTATATGCACTAGGTGCCAGGATGGATTTGAAGTTTTTGGATTTTCTAAAGATCATTTTAGGTTTGGGTGGTAGAGAGTCTCCTATAATAGGATCTGCTTTGAGTATACCCCAATTTTTATTTAAAATTTTTCTCATAAGACCATGGTCTACACTGTACTCTGTAATGAATGGGACATTGATTACCTCTGTGCTCTCTATATTAGTCTTTTGTTTGTATGAGAGCAGAGATTTTCTATCGGTCTCCCTAGCTCGTGATACAGCCTTATTTACAGTCTCTTTTTTTATAGCCTCTATCTAAGAATTTTTCTATTAGAATCCCAATCTGATTTTCAAAGTCTTGTGGTCTAGATCAGTTTTTCTTAATCCTTAAACTTTGGCCAAATGGGATGTTGTCTTTCCATTGTTGGAGATGACAGCTATTAGCATGTATGAAACTGTTGGAGTCTACTTCTTTAAAGTGGGTTTTTGTTTCCACCAAATTATTGACCACCATAATTTCCAAATCTAAGAATACAACTGTTTCCCTACTGTAATTAAAGGTGAATTTTAGGCCCCTATCATTAGCATTCATGTTATCAAACAACCTTTTTAACTCTAATTCAGACCCTCTCCATATTAGCAGGACATCATCGATGTACCGTCTATAGAGCACGAGGTTTGCACCATAGCTACCCTCCTGGAAGAAAGATTCTTCCCAACTGCCAACAAACAGGTTGGCGTAGCTAGGTGCAAACCTCGTGCCCATAGCCGTGCCTTCTATCTGTAAAAAGAATTTATTGTCATGCATAAAATAGTTATTTTTCAGTATAAAAGCTATACTTTTTAATAGAAATTGTTTTTGTTCAATCTTCATATCTGGATCAGTGCTTAGATATTTGTTAATGGCTGAGATTCCTTTCTCATGATCTATTACTGTATACAATGATGTTATGTCTCCAGTGACTAAAATAAAATCATCCTCCCAGACTAAATTTTCCAGAATATTTAAAACAGCAGTGGAGTCCTTAAGATATGAGTCTAGATTTTTCACAAATTTCTGAAGAAAAATGTCCACATATTGTGATAAATTTGAGGATAATTCCTATCCCCGAGATAATCGGTCTACCCGGTGGTTGTTTTACATTCTTGTGGATTTTAGGAAGGAAGTAGAACACCGGGACCCTAGGATGTTTAGGGTCCAGGTATTCCACCTCCTTTTCATTCAATATTCCTAAGTCCCTGCCTTCCTTCAAAAGCTTTTTAAGTGACGCTGCAAATTTATTAGTGGGGTTTAATTCTAATTTCTTTCATGTAATTAACAAGAGTCCATGAGCTAGTGACGTATGGGATATACATTCCTACCAGGAGGGGCAAAGTTTCCCAAACCTTAAAATGCCTATAAATACACCCCTCACCACACCCACAAATCAGTTTTACAAACTTTGCCTCCAAGGGAGGTGGTGAAGTAAGTTTGTGCTAGATTCTACGTTGATATGCGCTCCGCAGCAAGTTGGAGCCCGGTTTTCCTCTCAGCGTGCAGTGAATGTCAGAGGGATGTGAGGAGAGTATTGCCTATTGAATGCAGTGATCTCCTTCTACGGGGTCTATTTCATAAGGTTCTCTGTTATCGGTCGTAGAGATTCATCTCTTACCTCCCTTTTCAGATCGACGATATACTCTTATATTTACCATTTCCTCTACTGATTCTCGTTTCAGTACTGGTTTGGCTTTCTACAAACATGTAGATGAGTGTCCTGGGGTAAGTAAGTCTTATTTTCTGTGACACTCTAAGCTATGGTTGGGCACTTTATTTATAAAGTTCTAAATATATGTATTCAAACATTTATTTGCCTTGACTCAGAATGTTCAACTTTCCTTATTTCCAGACAGTCAGTTTCATATTTGGGATTATGCTTTAAATTATCATATTTTGTCTTACCTCAAAAATTTGACTTTTTTCCCTGTGGGCTGTTAGGCTCGCGGGGGCTGAAAATGCTTCATTTTATTGCGTCATTTTTGGCGCGGATTTTTTTGGCGCAAAAATTCATTTCCGTTTCCGGCGTCATACGTGTCGCCGGAAGTTGCGTCATTTTTTTGACGTTATTTTGCGCCAAAAATGTCGGCGTTCCGGATGTGGCGTCATTTTTGGCGCCAAAAGCATTTAGGCGCCAAATAATGTGGGCGTCTTATTTGGCGCCAAAAAATATGGGCGTCGCTTTTGTCTCCACATTATTTCAGTCTCATTTTCATTTGCTTCTGGTTGCTAGAAGCTTGATGTTTGGCATTTTTTTTTCCCATTCCTGAAACTGTCTTATAAGGAATTTGATTTATTTTGCTTTATATGTTGTTTTTTCTCTTACATATTGCAAGATGTCTCACGTTGCATCTGAGCCAGAAGATACTACAGGAAAACCACTGCCTGCTGGATCTACCAAAGCTAAGTGTATCTGCTGTAAACTTTTGGTAGCTATTTCTCCAGCTGTTGTTTGTATTAATTGTCATGACAAACTTGTTAAAGCAGATAATATTTCCTTTAGTGATGTACCATTGCCTGTTGCAGTTCCCTCAACATCTAAGGTGCAGAATGTTCCTGATAACATAAGAGATTTTGTTTCTGAATCCATAAAGAAGGCTTTGTCTGTTATTTCTCCTTCTAGTAAACGTAAAAAGTCTTTTAAATCTTCTCTCTCTACAGATGAATTTTTAAATGAACACCATCATTCTGATTCTTTGGACTCTTCTAGTTCAGAGGATTCTGTCTCAGAGATTGATGCTGATAAATCTTCATATTTATTTAAGATGGAATTTATTCGCTCTTTACTTAAAGAAGTACTAATTGCTTTAGAAATAGAGGATTCTAGTCCTCTTGATACTAATTCTATACGTTTGGATAAGGTTTTTTTAAGCTCCTGCGGTTATTCCAGAAGTCTTTCCTGTTCCTAATGCTATTTCTGCAGTAATTGCTAAGGAATGGGATAAATTGGGTAATTCATTTACTCCTTCTAAACGTTTTAAGCAATTATATCCTGTTCCGCCTGACAGGTTAGAATTTTGGGACAAAATCCCTAAAGTTGATGGGGCTATTTCTACCCTTGCTAAACGTACTACCATTCCTACGTCAGATGGTACCTCGTTTAAGGATCCTTTAGATAGAAAAATTGAATCTTTTCTAAGAAAAGCTTATCTATGTTCAGGTAATCTTCTTAGACCTGCTATATCATTGGCTGATGTTGCTGCAGCTTCAACTTTTTGGTTGGAAACTCTAGCGCAACAAGTAACAAATCGTGATTCTCATGATATTATTATTCTTCTCCAGCATGCTAATAATTTCATCTGTGATGCCATTTTGATATTATTAGAGTTGATGTTAGATTTATGTCTCTGGCTATCTTAGCCAGAAGAGCTTTATGGCTTAAGACTTGGAATGCTGATATGGCTTCTAAATCAACTCTACTTTCCATTTCTTTCCAGGGAAACAAATTATTTGGTTCTCAGTTGGATTCTATTATTTCAACTGTTACTGGTGGGAAAGGAACTTTTTTACCACAGGATAAAAAATCTAAAGGTAAAAACAGGGCTAACAATCGTTTTCGTTCCTTTCGTTTCAACAAAGAACAAAAGCCTGATCCTTCGTCCTCAGGAGCAGTTTCAGTTTGGAAACCATCTCCAGTCTGGAATAAATCCAAGCCTGCTAGAAAGGCAAAGCCTGCTTCTAAGTTCACATGAAGGTACGGCCCTCATTCCAGTTCAGCTGGTAGGGGGCAGGTTACGTTTTTTCAAAGAAATTTGGATCAAATCTGTTCACAATCTTTGGATTCAGAACATTGTTTCAGAAGGGTACAGAATTGGTTTCAAGTTGAGACCTCCTGCAAAGAGATTTTTTCTTTCCCATGTCCCAGTAAATCCAGTGAAAGCTCAAGCATTTCTGAATTGTGTTTCAGATCTAGAGTTGGCTGGAGTAATTATGCCAGTTCCAGTTCCGGAACAGGGGATGGGGTTTTATTCAAATCTCTTCATTGTACCAAAGAAGGAGAATTCCTTCAGACCAGTTCTGGATCTAAAATTATTGAATCGTTATGTAAGGATACCAACGTTCAAGATGGTAACTGTAAGGACTATATTGCCTTTTGTTCAGCAAGGGAATTATATGTCCACAATAGATTTACAGGATGCATATCTGCATATTCCGATTCATCCAGATCATTATCAGTTCCTGAGATTCTCTTTTCTAGACAAGCATTACCAATTTGTGGCTCTACCGTTTGGCCTTGCTACAGCTCCAAGAATTTTCACAAAGATTCTCGGTGCCCTTCTGTCTGTAATCAGAGAACAGGGTATTGTGGTATTTCCTTATTTGGACGATATCTTGGTACTTGCTCCGTCTTTACATTTAGCAGAGTCTCATACGAATCGACTTGTGTTGTTTCTTCAAGATCATGGTTGGAGGATCAATTTACCAAAAAGTTCTTTGATTCCTCAAACAAGGGTAACCTTTCTGGGTTTCCAGATAGATTCAGTGTCCATGACTCTGTCTTTAACAGACAAGAGACGTCTAAAATTGATTACAGCTTGTCGAAACCTTCAGTCACAATCATTCCCTTCGGTAGCCTTATGCATGGAAATTCTAGGTCTTATGACTGCTGCATCGGACGCGATCCCCTTTGCTCGTTTTCACATGCGACCTCTTCAGCTCTGTATGCTGAACCAATGGTGCAGGGATTACACGAAGATATCTCAATTAATATCTTTAAAACCGATTGTTCGACACTCTCTAACGTGGTGGACAAATCACCATCGTTTAATTCAGGGGGCTTCTTTTGTTCTTCCGACCTGGACTGTAATTTCAACAGATGCAAGTCTCACAGGTTGGGGAGCTGTGTGGGGATCTCTGACGGCACAAGGAGTTTGGGAATCTCAGGAGGTGAGATTACCGATCAATATTTTGGAACTCCGTGCAATTTTCAGAGCTCTTCAGTTTTGGCCTCTTCTGAAGAGAGAATCGTTCATTTGTTTTCAGACAGACAATGTCACAACTGTGGCATACATCAATCATCAAGGAGGGACTCACAGTCCTCTGGCTATGAAAGAAGTATCTCGAATTTTGGTTTGGGCGGAATCCAGCTCCTGTCTAATCTCTGCGGTTCATATCCCAGGTGTAGACAATTGGGAAGCGGATTATCTCAGTCGCCAAACGTTGCATCCGGGCGAATGGTCTCTTCACCCAGAGGTATTTCTTCAGATTGTTCAATTGTGGGGGCTCCCAGAGATAGATCTGATGGCCTCTCATCTAAACAAGAAACTTCCCAGGTATCTGTCCAGATCCCGGGATCCTCAGGCGGAGGCAGTGGATGCATTATCACTTCCTTGGAAGTATCATCCTGCCTATATCTTTCCGCCTCTAGTTCTTCTTCCAAGAGTAATCTCCAAGATTCTGAGGGAATGCTCGTTTGTTCTGCTAATAGCTCCGGCATGGCCTCACAGGTTTTGGTATGCGGATCTTGTCCGGATGGCATCTTGCCAGCCATGGACTCTTCCGTTAAGACCAGACCTTCTGTCACAAGGTCCTTTTTTCCATCCGGATCTGAAATCCTTAAATTTAAAGGTATGGAGATTGAACGCTTGATTCTTGGTCATAGAGGTTTCTCTGACTCCGTGATTAATACTATGTTACAGGCTCGTAAATCTGTATCTCGAGAGATATATTATAGAGTCTGGAAGACTTATATTTCATGGTGTCTTTCTCATCATTTTTCTTGGCATTCTTTTAGAATACCGAGAATTTTACAATTTCTTCAGGATGGTTTGGATAAGGGTTTGTCCGCAAGTTCTTTGAAAGGACAAATCTCTGCTCTTTCTGTTCTTTTTCACAGAAAGATTGCTATTCTTCCTGATATTCATTGTTTTGTACAAGCTTTGGTTCGTATAAAACCTGTCATTAAGTCAATTTCTCCTCCTTGGAGTTTGAATTTGGTTCTGGGAGCTCTTCAAGCTCCTCCGTTTGAACCTATGCATTCATTGGACATTAAATTACTTTCTTGGAAAGTTTTGTTCCTTTTGGCCATCTCTTCTGCTAGAAGAGTTTCTGAATTATCTGCTCTTTCGTGTGAGTCTCCTTTTCTGATTTTTCATCAGGATAAGGCGGTGTTGCGAACTTCTTTTGAATTTTTACCTAAAGTTGTGAATTCCAACAACATTAGTAGAGAAATTGTGGTTCCTTCATTATGTCCTAATCCTAAGAATTCTAAGGAGAAATCATTGCATTCTTTGGATGTTGTTAGAGCTTTGAAATATTATGTTGAAGCTACGAAATCTTTCCGTAAGACTTCTAGTCTATTTGTTATCTTTTCTGGTTCTAGGAAAGGCCAGAAAGCTTCTGCCATTTCTTTGGCATCTTGGTTGAAATCTTTAATTCATCTTGCCTATGTTGAGTCGGGTAAAACTCCGCCTCAAAGAATTACAGCTCATTCTACTAGGTCAGTATCTACTTCCTGGGCGTTTAGGAATGAAGCTTCGGTTGACCAGATCTGCAAAGCAGCAACTTGGTCTTCTTTGCATACTTTTACTAAATTCTACCATTTTGATGTATTTTCTTCTTCTGAAGCAGTTTTTGGTAGAAAAGTTCTTCAGGCAGCGGTTTCAGTTTGAATCTTCTGCTTATGTTTTTTGTTAAACTTTATTTTGGGTGTGGATTATTTTCAGCAGGAATTGGCTGTCTTTATTTTATCCCTCCCTCTCTAGTGACTCTTGTGTGGAAAGATCCACATCTTGGGTAGTCATTATCCCATACGTCACTAGCTCATGGACTCTTGTTAATTACATGAAAGAAAACATAATTTATGTAAGAACTTACCTTATAAATTCATTTCTTTCATATTAACAAGAGTCCATGAGGCCCACCCTTTTTTGTGGTGGTTATGATTTTTTTGTATAAAGCACAATTATTCCAATTCCTTATTTTATATGCTTCGCACTTTTTCTTATCACCCCACTTCTTGGCTATTCGTTAAACTGATTTGTGGGTGTGGTGAGGGGTGTATTTATAGGCATTTTAAGGTTTGGGAAACTTTGCCCCTCCTGGTAGGAATGTATATCCCATACGTCACTAGCTCATGGACTCTTGTTAATATGAAAGAAATGAATTTATCAGGTAAGTTCTTACATAAATTATGTTTTCGTATAAGTTTTAGTCTCACTTAACAGTCTGTTTGCTTCAGATTCGTAATAGCTGGTATCCATTACTACAATCCCGCCGCCCTTGTCGGCGGGCTTGATGGTCACTTTGTTATTCTTTTTTAGGTTTTCTAAAACAAGTGTATCCTTTTTGGTCATATTTGTTTTTATGAATCTAGATGGCTGACTGTTCCTCAAATCTCTTAGAGCCATTTTTTCAAAAGTCTCTAGATGACTTCCTTTTGCTGAGACAGGATTAAATTTGGATTTGGATTTTAAATTGGTATGGACAAAATTATCTTGTTTAGTTACAACCCTCTTGGTAGAGGCTATTTCTAGTGGACTTCTGATATAAAACCGTTTGAGAGTGAGATTTCTTACAAACTTTTTAATATGTATATGCGTGTTGAATTTATTTAGTCTGGTACTAGGGGCAAAGGAAAGGCCATAGCTCAGTATTTTAATTTCTTCCTCTTTTAGAGTCGTATTACTGATATTGAATACTCAGTTTTTATTCATCTCCTTTCATCTCACTTTTTTATTTAACTTCTTTGGTTATTCATAATATGCACGAATCACTTTATCACTAAGCATTTTACACTATGATATATTTCCTATCACATTTGATGATTTGACACGTATTAATGTGTCTCACAACTACGTAAATGTATTAGTTTGTTTACTACTTTTCAATTTAGTCTACACCTTTAGCTATAGCGCTCCTGTTTAAACGATAATCTTTGTCTACTTTACACACCTATGTTAGGGACATTTTAGGTATTTCAGGAGTTTGGTGTCTTTACCCTGCGCTTATTAATCTACATTTTATGTTTTATACAAAATGTAAATATGCATGACTGTTAAAACAATTAGTGTATTAAAAAAAAAAGTAGTTATTCTTTTTTAACTAAACATCGCAATGCATTATGGTTATGTAAATGAGCCTTACACGACCAGTCAGCTCTGTGCTGAAGCTGAGAGTTTAGTTGCAATTCATCGCTGTGAGATGCGCTTTTGTACTGTTACTTCCATGCCAGTCTGTGCTAGTTACAGGGATTAGGGGCATAGTGATATCGAATAAATACAGTAAATTCCGTTACCAATCACGATTTAGACAGTTGTAAAACTATTATTAGACAATTTTACTTCGATCAATTTTGGAGTTGACTGTCTCTTTAAGGGGAGAAAAATGTACAGTACACTGTGCCTTTAACAAGCTTTAACCCTTTAAGGACCGATAATGGCAGAGAAAAACTAGATACAGCTTGCAATTTTACACGTTTTAATGTACTTGCGTAATCTAATATGCTTCTCTTGGTATCCTTTGTTGAAGGAACAGCAATACACTACTGGGAGCTAGCTGAACATATCAAGTGAGACAATAACATTTACAAATTAGCAGCTAGCTCCCAGTAGAGGTCTCCTGCAGCAAGCCTTTTCTACAAAGAATATTAGAAGACCAAATCAAATAATAGAATTATTGGATACTTGTGTACAACATCTCTGCTCTATTTGATTCATGTAATACTTGAGTAAGCATTGTTATGTTCTGCCGAATCTATGTCGCACTCCAGAAAACTAAACAAACTGCGTGTATTCTTAAAGGGACACTGAACCCACATTTTTTCTTTGTGATTCAGATAGAGCATGACATTTTAAGCAACTTTATAATTTACTCCTATTATGAAATGTTCTTTATTCTCTTGGTATCTTTATTTGAAATGCAAGAATCTAAGTTTAGATGCCGGCCCATTTTTGGTGAACAACCTGGGTTGTCCTTGCTGATTGGTGGAAAAAAATCATCCACCAATCAAAAAGTGCTGTCCAGAGTTCTTAACCCAAAAAAAGCTTAGATGGCTTTTTTTCAAATAAAGATAGCAAGAGAACAAAGAAAAATTGATAATAGGAGTAAATTAGAAAATTGCTTTAAATAGCATGCTCTGTGTGAATTAGTGATGTCCGGTTCATGAACGAATCGTTCATTTGAACCGGATCTTTTCACTGAACTGAATGAATCAGTACATCAGACTGAACTGATTCGTTTGAAACAGTTCAGTTCCTGAGTCATCAGCAGCACTCTGGTAATACGATCCTAGAGTGAGTTCTGCTTCTGCTAACTCCTCCTTTAATGAATCACACAGCAGAATCTCACTCTAGGATCATATTACCAGTGTTGTTGAATCAGTGAACTGTTAGCTAACTCGTCTGCAATGAATCAGTCTGTTAACAGTTCACTGATTCAAAAGAAGTGAACTGTTAGCAAACGACTCAGTGTACTGTTAACAGACAGATTCATTGCATACGAGTTAGCTAACAGTACACTGATTCAAATATCAGGTCACACTCACAGCAGTTCTCAACAGACCCCTGCATTTACATTAACCCATTCAGCATCCCATGTTTGTGTGTATGTATATATATATATATATATATATATATATATATATATATAAAATTTGTTGTTCTTCCTCTATATCTAAGCTAACTTTTACTTAGCAACAGCTACAAATTATATATATATATATATATATATATATACACAAACATGGGATGCTGAATGGGTTAATGTAATTGCAGGGGTCTGTTGAGAACCGCTGTGAGTGTGACCTGTTATTTGAATCAGTGTACTGTTATCTAAATGATTCATTAGAGTTAAAGTACACTGAGTCATTTACATACAGCACTGCAGGAAACGAATCTGCGGCTCTACAGTTCACCTACTGAACATGAGGTAGAGCCTCTACCTCATGTTCAGTAGGTGAACCGGTTCAGTTAATCGAACCGTCCGAAATGAACCGATTCACCCAAAAGAACCGAACTGCACATCACTAGTGTGAATCACAAAAGAAAAAACTGGGTTCAGTGTCCCTTTAACTTTCAATAGGTTAATATTATTGTCTGTTTTTCACAACATTATAGCCTAACTACATGAGTAGCAGGCCTTCAAAAATTGTTTAAACTCATAGAGAGTCCACAAATCATTCAATTACTGTTACATATCAACGATCTCAGGATCTGTCCTAGGTGTGAGCAGGGGCTTTAACACTAAGAGTGACGAGTGGGAAATTTCATACTAACTAGCTTTTGTGTAAATAAAACAGGACAATAATATAGTGTGCAATTTGTACATAAGTATAACTGTTAAAACAAATTGTGTATAAATAATTACTTTCTCTTTTTTAACCCTTTAAGGACACAGCTTTCAGTTTGCTCAATTGTTTTATGACGTAAAAATTCCGTCATATGTCCTTAAGAGGTTAACTAAACATTGCAATGCATTATGGTTACGTAAATGAGCCTTACACGACCAGTCAGCTCTGTGCGGAAGCTGAGAGTTTAGTTGCAATTCAGCGCTGTGAGATGCGCTTTTGTACTGTTACTTCCATGCGAGTCTGTACTAGTTACATGGAATAGGGGCATAGTGATATAGAATATATACAGTAAATTCAGTTACCAATCACGATTTGGACAATTGTAAAACTATTATTAGACAATTTTACGTTGATCAATTTTGGAGTTGACTGTCTCTTTAAGGGGAGAAAAATTAACAGTACACTGTGCCTTTATTGATACTTGCAGAGAAAACCTATTTAGATACAGCTTGCAATTTTACACGTTTTAATGTACTTGCGTAATCTAATATGCTTCTCTTGGTATCCTTTGTTGAAGGAACAGCAATACACTACTGGGAGCTAGCTGAACATATCAAGTGAGACAATAACATTCACAAATTAGCTGCTAGCTCCCAGTAGAGGTCTTCTGCAGCAAGCATTTTCTACAAAGAATATTAGAAGACCAAATCAAATAATAGAAATATTGGATACTCGTGTACAACATCTCTGCTCTATTTGATTCATGTAATACTTGAGTAAGCATTGTTATGTTCTGCCGAATCTATGTCGCACTCCAGAAAACTAAACAAACTGCGTGTATTCTTAAAGGGACACTGAACCCACATTTTTTTCTTTCGTGATTCAGATAGAGCATGAAATTTTAAGCAACTTTCTAATTTACTCCTATTATGAAATGTTCTTTATTCTCTTGGTATCTTTATTTGAAATGCAAGAATCTAAGTTTAGATGCCGGCCCATTTTTGGTGAACAACCTGGGTTGTCCTTGCTGATTGGTGGAAAAAATCATCCACCAATCAAAAAGTGCTGTCCAGAGTTCTTAACCCAAAAAAAGCTTAGATGGCTTTTTTTCAAATAAAGATAGCAAGAGAACAAAGAAAAATTGATAATAGGAGTAAATTAGAAAATTGCTTTAAATAGCATGCTCTGTGTGAATCACAAAAGAAAAAACTGGGTTCAGTGTCCCTTTAACTTTCAATAGGTTAATATATTATTGTCTGTTTTTCACAACATTATAGCCTAACTACATGAGTAGCAGGCCTTCAAAAATTGTTTTAACTCATAGAGAGTCCACGAATCATTCAATTACTGTTACGTATCGATGATTCAGGATCTGTCCTAGGTGTGAGCAGGGGCTTTAGCACTGAGAGTGATGAGTGGGAAATTTCATACTAAGTAGCTTTTGTGTAAATACAAAAGGACAATAATATAGTGTGCAAACTGTACATAAGTATGACTGTTAACCTTTTAACGCCGTTATGCCGTTCTATTCCGTCATATTTACACTGGGCTTTAAAGCCGTTATGACGGAATAGAACGTCATAACAAACGGCTTTCCTGAAGCCTTCTGCGCTTCAAGGACTTGATCGCGGTCTGGAGGGCGTTCCTAGGGTTGTAGGGACGCCCCCCAGATGCGACCCAATAATTGAAATCTCGCGATCGTATGCACGATCGCGTAGTTTCAATTTGTCTACATCGGAACAGGTGTTCCGATGTAGACACTTTAACCCTGTCACGAAAAGGTTAAAACAAATTGTGTATAAATAATTACTTTTTTTTTTAACTAAACATCGCAATGCATTGTGGTTATGTAAATGAGCCTTACATGACCAGTCAGCTCTGTATGGAAGCTGAGAGTTTAGTTGCAATTCAGCACTGTGTGATGCGCTTTTGTACTGTTACTTCCATGCGAGTCTGTGCTAGTTACAGGGATTAGGGGCATAGTGATAACGAATAAATACAGTAAACTCAGTTACCAATGACAATTTGGACCAATCAGGATCTGTCCTAGGTGTGAGCAGGGGCTTTAGCACTGAGAGTGACGAGTGGGAAATTTCATACTAAGTAGCTTTTGTGTAAATAAAACAGGACAATAATATAGTGTGCAATTTGTACATAAGTATAACTGTTAAAACAAATCATGTATAAATAATTACTTTCTCTTTTTTAACTAAAGATCGCAATGCATTGTGGTTATGTAAATGAGCCTTACACGACCAGTCAGCTCTGTACGGAAGCTGAGAGTTTAGTTGCAATTCGTCGCTGTGAGATGCGCTTTTGTACTGTTACTTCCATGCGAGTCTGTGCTAGTTACAGGGATTAGGGGCATAGTGATATTGAATAAATACAGTAAATTCAGTTACCAATCACGATTTGGACAATTGTAAAACTATTATTAGACAATTTTACTTCGATCAATTTTGGAGTTGACTTCTCTCTTTAAGGGGAGAAAAATTAACAGTACACTGTGCCTTTAACAAGCTTTAACCCTTTAAGGACTGATACTTGCAGAGAAATACTACTTAGATACAGCTTGCAATTTTACACATTTTAATGTATTTGGGGAGAAAAATTAACAGTACACTGCGCCTTTAACAAACTTTAACCCTTTAAGGACCGATACTTGCAGAGAAAAACTATTTAGATACAGCTTGCAATTTTACACGTTTTAATGTACTTGTGTAATCTAATATGCTTCTCTTGGTATCCTTTGTTGAAGGAGCAGCAATACACGACTGGGAGCTAGCTGCACATATCAAGTGAGCCAATCACAAGCAACATGGGTGCATTAGCAGCTAGGCTCCCAGTAGTGGGCTGGTGCACCAAACCTTTTCTACAAAGAATATTACAAGATCAAATCAAATAATAGAAATATTGGACACTTGTTTACAAATTTATGCTCTAATTGTATCATGAAATGCATGAGCTAACATTGTTATATTTTGCTGTATAATTACCTCTATAGCACTCCCAGGAAACAAAACAATCTGCTGCGGTAATCAACTAAACTTTTTACTAATTTATTTTTTTCATAGTCATTTTTCAGTCCATTTATAAATTTTTCTGTTTTTTATCACCATCACTAGCCTATCTACATGAGTAGCAGGCCTTCAAAAATTGTTTTGATTCAAGAGTCCACAAATCATCCTTACTTATAAATGTTGTATACTTCAGGATCTGTCCTAAGTGTCATCAAGGGCTTTTCTACTGAGAGTGAGGGGTAAGACACTTCATAGTAAGTTGCTGTTGTGTAAATAAAATAGGAAAATAATATAAAAAAAAAAAAAAAAAGTTTAGTGCCAATGGGGACACAGAAGTCACCAGGGCACTAACAAGAGGCGCCCAGACTACAATAGCAAAAAATGAATTAAAATAAACGGTACTATTTAACTTGGGACATATAATCCCTTCAAGATAGTGGTAGAATATTAATGGGGGATGAATCTATCAACAATAGATAGTAATTATACAAAATCCTAACTTCTAATAATTGTAATAGATAAATAAAACTACTAAAAACCCATTTGGCAATAAAGATATAAAAAGATAAAGAAATAAAAAAGGATGAATATTAATAATATAAAAGAATACGAAATCAAATAATATATATATATAAGAAAGAGGATATAAGTCCAAACAATAAGGTGACTTATCAAGTCCAGCAGAGTCCAAAGATATGGGCCCAGATGGTGCGTGGGTGGGCAAAATCCAGATAGAAGATGGAATATAGGCCGCTCCTCCCGAGTGTTATGCCAGGAACACAGATGGAAAATCTAGAAGGAATTGGATAGAGGGCGCCACATGGTGCAGATCAATAAGATAATGACAACAACACAGAATGATCACAAGAATCCTACTCACAATTGGAGGCGCACAATACAGTGCTGAAATAGCAGTCCGGAACTACACGTCGTCCGGTCGACCACAAAAGATGGAGCACACAGATGGAGATCCTCGTCTCACCAGGGAGAGTCCAGGGATGTCCAAAGGGGAGTACAAATGAAGCTATACAGCAGATATCCAGCCAGATCCTAGTGACCAGAGTTCCAGCGGAATCCTGGTAATGGAGGCCAGAGGAAGTTCACCAGGCTCAGCCCAGGGAGAGAGAAATGATAAGGCAGCAACTGAAGAATTTATAAAATATATTAAAAGGTTTAATAACAATAAAAACAGCAACGCGTTTCTCAGTGGTACACACTGTTTCATCAGGCTATACAAACATTCTCAGAGCTGCCATATTTAAACTAGTTGATAACCAATCAATGATCAGAAAAATTTCACACCCCTAATGGGGCATACCAATATGCAAAATAGGGATCAGAGGTGCAAGAATTAAACAAATGTTCAAAAAATTAACAATAATATAAAAATTATGCAAACAATCTCTTATCATAAGGACAACATGCTATTAACATACATATACTAAAAGAATTACATAATTTTGTTAAGCTGTATGGAAACAGTATGTTAGTAAATCGTACCCTAAGGCAGGGAAAAAAATTGGTATAAGTATCTATTGAACTTTGAACCAATTCTGTTACACACTGTATAATTTATTACTATATCCTATTTGAATTTTAATAAATATATGAGGCTATTGCCTAAGGTGCTACTGAAACTAGGGGTTAAAAAATACTAATATCTGGTAAAGAACATTAGTTTACTGTGTTCCGTAGGAACAGTGATGTCAGAGCAGGGGGCGTGTGGGACTAGCTAAATCTTAGAGTCTCCGGTAAGATAAATCATTATTGGATCTAACTAGTGGTAGAACAACTACAATCTAAACCGTTTTGTTAGATTTCCTATGAGACTAAGCCGTTACATATATTGGCAATAGTTGTAGTAGTGGTACTGAGATGTCAAGTGTTGGGCACGATCAGCCTATCGCGTGTGGCTAATAAGAAAACAAAACCACGTGACCAATGACATCATTGAAGGTGTGACAGATTACACCAATAGTAATCAACATCAAATATGTGGGGGGGGGGGGTTTAGAGACAAAAGGAACAAGGTGTCATACAGGAACAGCCAATAGTATGTGGCTGAGTATAAACAAAGGGGCGTACGTATGTAACAGTGCTTAACGTAATACTGTGAAAGGATTGTGTGAGTTAATACCGAACAGAAATTACTTAAAAGCATAGGTAGGCGGAGAAAGGGGATTTAATAAAGATAATAATATCACCACAACGGGTCATGCTAATATTGATACCTAACCTAATAATATGAGAGTGGATCGTGGACAATGGGAAAGGATACTGGTGCAAAAGCAACCAGAGTTGTAGCTGAATCTGCAGTGTAGAGACAAGGGCAAGAAGATCAAACAAGTGCGTGACATGATATCCGTGGGATGCCAGAGTATACTATTTATAAGGGATAGGAACGGTGAATACATGAATGTACTTGACAGAAGATACTGACATATAAAATATAAAATAAACAGTAATAAAGTCACGTATCGGAAGTATCGTACTCCGCATGCATGACTATCTTGCATATTAGCGATAAATGTCAATACATTTAACCTTATAAGGGCAAAAAGAAATAGGGAGAAATTCTAATAAAATGAAATGATATAATATATATATTTCAAGATGTACTGTGGACGCTAGGGGCGAGGGGATGAATAATCATAGATAATAAGTGATGAGAGATCTGCTGGTGTATACGACATAAGATTGTTTCATATAGATTAATATACATGCAAGTGGTGATGGGGAGAAAACAGGGCATGTGACAATTAGTAGGGGTGTTAGAAGACTAAAGTGACATGTGAGTAATAGAAATAATATATAAATATATTTATATAAATTGATAGGCTTGCCATCATTCAAAGGAATCTATAAGGCCCTATAATCCTGATAATAGGTAAAATAATTGGTGAAGTGCATCAATGGGGGGGTAGATGTGGGATAATATAATGGCTATTAGATATGGACAAGGGACATACCACATATGTGTCTACCATATGGTGATATACGGAGGAAATTAAAATATATATATAACATACAGTGAGTGCATGATGGTGAAGAAAGTGCACGTATGCACTAAAAATGAACATATTAGAAGGGACTAGGTGGTATATGCAATAAAAGGCATAGTGAATAAACGAGGGAAGTGGGACTGTGATAACGTCTCTTGTAATAGAAATAAAGAGTGAGAGGAGGGGGGGGAGAGGGGGAAAGGTAGAAAGGGAAAAAGGGGTGTGTGCAGGTAGTGATAGAGTAACATAATTAAAGGAAATATATTCAGTTATTATAAAAATAATAAAAAAAATAACCCAATATTGATGTGAGAGGAGGGATGATAATCAGAATGCTGCTAGGTCCATATTCAGGTTGAGACCAGAGGGAAATAAGGTCTTTAATTTATAGATCCAGTAGGTTTCCCTCTGTCTCAACCTATTGAACCTATTATACAGATGAGAATGGGGAATCTGCTCAAGTGGGCAGATGCTGAATGTATTTGTTATTCTATTATGTGTGTTATTACAGTGTCTAGGAACACTATGATTACGATATTTGTTCTTAATATTTCTTAAGTGTTCGTTCCACTTGCACTTCACCAATTATTTTACCTATTATCAGGATTATAGGGCCTTATAGATTCCTTTGAATGATGGCAAGTCTATCAATTTATATAAATATAATTATATATTATTTCTATTACTCACATGTCACTTTAGTCTTCTAACACCCCTACTAATTGTCACATGCCCTGTTTTCTCCCCTCACCACTTGCATGTATATTAATCTATATGAAACAATCTTATGTCGTATACACCAGCAGATCTCTCATCACTTATTATCTATGATTATTCATCCCCTCGCCCCTAGCGTCCACAGTACATCTTGAAATATATATATTATATTATATCATTTCATTTTATTAGAATTTCTCCCTATTTCTTTTTGCCCTTATAAGGTTAAATGTATTGACATTTATCGCTTATATGCAAGATAGTCATGCATACGGAGTACGATACTTCCGATACGTGACTTTATTACTGTTTATTTTATATTTTATATGTCAGTATCTTCTGTCAAGTACATTCATGTATTCACCGTTCCTATCCCTTATAAATAGTATACTCTGGCATCCCACGTAGATATCATGTCACGCACTTGTTTGATCTTCTTGCCCTTGTCTCTACACTGCAGATTCAGCTACAACTCTGGTTGCTTTTGCACCAGTATCCTTTCACATTGTCCATGATCCACTCTCATATTATTAGGTTAGGTATCAATATTAG
This sequence comes from Bombina bombina, assembly GCF_027579735.1. Taxonomy (NCBI): domain Eukaryota; kingdom Metazoa; phylum Chordata; class Amphibia; order Anura; family Bombinatoridae; genus Bombina; species Bombina bombina. The sequence continues at coordinate 827,151,651 of NC_069502.1, forward strand.
CATGACCCGTTGTGGTGATATTATTATCTTTATTAAATCCCCTTTCTCCGCATACCTATGCTTTTAAGTAATTTCTGTTCGGTATTAACTCACACAATCCTTTCACAGTATTACGTTAAGCACTGTTACATACGTACGCCCCTTTGTTTATACTCAGCCACATACTATTGGCTGTTCCTGTATGACACCTTGTTCCTTTTGTCTCTAAACCCCCCCCCCACATATTTGATGTTGATTACTATTGGTGTAATCTGTCACACCTTCAATGATGTCATTGGTCACGTGGTTTGTTTTCTTATTAGCCACACGCGATAGGCTGATCGTGCCCAACACTTGACATCTCAGTACCACTACTACAACTATTGCCAATATATGTAACGGCTTAGTCTCATAGGAAATCTAACAAAACGGTTTAGATTGTAGTTGTTCTACCACTAGTTAGATCCAATAATGATTTATCTTACCGGAGACTCTAAGATTTAGCTAGTCCCACATGCCCCCTGCTCTGACATCACTGTTCCTACGGAACACAGTAAACTAATGTTCTTTACCAGATATTAGTATTTTTTAACCCCTAGTTTCAGTAGCACCTTAGGCAATAGCCTCATATATGAATTAAAATTCAAATAGGATGGGGGGGCGGAGCCAACTACGGAACAGTGAGGACGCTTGGAACCAGAGCTCCTCTGCTTCCATTGCCCAAAATATAAATTTAAAGCTTGAATAGACCCCCAAATCATTATTCATTTGGCACATAATATCCCCCTCTACCCCTTCACCTTACTATCTGACATATATTTGTAGACGGGACATTTTCCACGCTCTGCAGTACTGGAGCCTTTTACCTGAGACAATCGCAGTACCGGACTCTGCTGGGATCAGCCATCACCTGTCCTACTTACCCCCTGACACATGGGGACAGTTCCGACACCCTTCAGACCCCTATAACGCTGCTCCATCTGCAAGGATTGAAGGAGAGGGGACGTCACAAAAGCCCGCGAACGGCAGCCATCTTTCTTTTACTCCCGTTCATGCAGGGTGTCACACGGAGCCTCTGAAGCATCTGCGCTAACGCGCACATCCACCTCCCAACCGTTAGCCCTATATACACCACAACGGACAGTGGGACTTGGTGTCTCCCTTCTCCCGACATAGCCCGGGGCTCCAGAGTGTAACCAGAAGGTAGCTGTGGCACACTTGAGATTTGCACTGGAGACAGACCCCTGCATCTCCCTCCTCACTTCAAATCTCCACCGCAACGCACAGAGAATACCGGACTCCAGCCCAGCAGAAGTGAGTACACCCCCTCAACCACTGACTTAAGTGGCAGAACTGTGTGTGAGACTTCCTCTATATTTTATGTTTAACCCCTTCTGACTGTAATTGTGACTTGTGCCCCAGCTTTTTCTATCTGAGGATTATACAACACTGCAGCAGCAAGTAGCTGCTTACATCTCTACCTGACAGCTGTAATCCCCCTCTGCAATACAGTTTATTGATTTTGAGGGCCACAATCAAAATACCCAGAAATACTATCTGCAGTCACAGCTTCCTACAGAACCCCTGAAGCCACCTAATCACCTCTGCTCCTAATATAATCTACAGAATCTGTATCACACCCAAGTCACTTGCTACCACTATAAAGTCTCATCCTAACGAAGAAACTTTACATAATTCACACAGGAGCTGCATCTCCACTCCCCTGGACGTCCCCCTCTCCCCCCTTTCCTGCGTCCACCCCTAGGGCGCGGGTCATATCCTCTCTCCTTTTACCGGTCTCGCCCAGAGGTGGCATACTCCCAGGAGAGGGGGAATCGCTCATCTATTCTACAGACTAGTAGTGAACTACTGGACCTCCCTATCTACACCCTGACATAGGAAAATGATGGGCTAGGGCACCTGGCTTTGAGGGGGCGGGGGTAACATCCCCCCAAAATCCATTTATCACTGATTCAGCGGCTTCAAGTCTACACCTTTAAACACGACTTTCTGGATAGCCTCCCGCTTATAACATGGCTCAGTCTATCAAAAGAAAACCAAAGCACCAGGAAAATCCTAAGAGGACTCTCACGGATCATTTCCATAGTAAAAACTTCTCAGATCCTGATTTCTCAGGAGAAGATTCCAGAGATTCAGCGGCTCCAGGGGCAGATAATTCTAGACCTGAGGTATCTCTCAAAGATAAAACAACACTTTCTCAATCAACCTTTTTAGAATCTATCAGAATCTTAACCGATAAGATGGACACTCACTATTCATCCCTAAGGCAAGAGCTCCGTCATTCAGTCGGCGAACTGAAACGTGAGATCTCTTCTTTGGGATAGAGAACTGAAATCCTTGAGAGGAAACATGAGGATCTTGCGACTGACCACGCCAACCTCTTGGCTTACTCTCAATCACTAGCAGAGTAAATGTCTGATCTCGAATCCAAGCTGGCGGATAACGAAGATAGATCCCGCCGCAACAACCTTAGGATCCGCGGAATTCCGGAAGATGTTCCTGCATCAAACCTCCAACAATACTTGGTTGCACTGTTTAAGGTTATCCTTGACTCCACCACAGACCAAGATCTCCTAATGGACAGAGCACATAGGTCCACACGCCCCCGTAACTCCATACCTGACACTCCCAGAGACGTCATTGTACGTCTGCACTACTACACCACTAAGGAGAAGATCATGAGAGCCTCCTTTACCAACAGACCCCTTAAGGAACCATACAACAAGTTGCAGATCTTTCCTGACCTATCCCCATACACACTAAACAAAAGGAGGACTTTTCATCAGTTCACCCTGGCTCTCAGACAAAACAAGATCAAATACAGGTGGGGATTTCCTGTGAAGTTACACGTTCAGTACCAAGATTCCTCCCACACAGTCTCTTCCTTAGAACAAGGCATGAAACTCCTCACCACTTGGGAACTCATCAGCCCCTCTGGGCTGCCTCCCAGGAAAAAAGGAAAAACTGGTGATCTGGACCCCTCAGCTTCCGAATGGCACTCCAGGGCCTCCACTCCACTACCCCAAGATCCGGACTGATCCTGATGTCCTACCTGAAGTTATCTGCTGCACCAATAACCCTTTTCTTGGCCCTTTAAGAGACTATTTCTTTCAGTCACCCTACTAGACTGACCTTTAGAGGATATCCTCGGATAGGGAGTGTACATACGGGTACACATCTTACTCTTTTTTCACTCCCCTATCCTTGATCTTCCTAGCTGGACGTTTATTATGAACATTCGACGGACAGGTAAGCCTAGAGCCCACATACGGGTACACATCTTACTCTATTTTTGGCTCACGGCTCCTTATTTTCCTACACGGTTTTGATAAAGTTTTATTATGACAAGTTTATATATCTCAAGTCTATTTGCGATTTGTTAAATATCCGAAATGTTATTTACCTTATTGATTTTGCTTCTTAAGTTATTGCATTCAGTCTTTGTTTTATTCTAAAGGAAATTTAAGGTACAATGCATACAGACCTGACACAGGTATTGTTTGTTTAATATTATGTTCCTCATTACACCTCCTTTCTTTTGACCACAACTACTCTCCACAGAGGACCTAGTTCATCCTTCTCTTAGTGTTCTTTGCACTTTATTGTCCTCTCCCACCAGTACACTTATACCAGTTAAGAAGTTGTTATCAGAATTAATGCTCTAGGTTAAATATCCAGGTCGACAAGACCATATTTACTCCTTGTTATATGTTTTCCATACCATCCTCAAGCTCTTACTTTTATATCTCCACCTGTTATGATACCTCCATTAACCTTCATATTCATATTACACTTACCTCCATCCAACTCCTCTTTCTCTCTCACTGCTTACCCTCTCATCACATACCCTAAATCCTACCTCTCTCTCTAGGATAGTCCTTATACAAATATTTACTCATCCAGTTTTCAATATTCTGCACATCACCATCCTCTACTGAATCACCCTACCCATCTCATCATCCAACATTGGGGGGCTTTGCCCCCGCTGCCTCTTTGGCCTCCCACACCTCCTTCCTACCTTCTACTCGAACACCGTCACTATCTCTACCCCTCTATACAGGATTGTACTTTTTTTTCTCCTATTTCCTCCCACCTACCTCCCTTCCCCAATACTAGCTCCACCATATATTTCTACCTTTCACTCTCACGACTCGTGGCTCCTTCCACCCGTCCTCATACTAACCCCTCATTGAACATACATTCAAGGCTCCGCCCCCCCCTTCCCCAACCCCCTCCCCCTGCCTCCACCCTTTATCCCTCTATCTACGATTGCTCAACTCAAGGTCTTTTAACATATCTCCTCACCCCCCTTCCTACCCATATCCCTTTCCTCTTTTTAAACAAAGCGGCTCTGGCCCGCTGTCTCCCTCTTCCCGAAATATATATCTTAGTAAGCGAAGTTAACTCTTGCTCCCTGTCTTTATAATTGGTACTCATCCACATTTTTCGGACTCCACCCCCTTTTTTTTTTTTTTTTCTCTCTTCTCTCCTCTTCTTTGTCCTTCTTTCTCCTCTTCTTCCTCCCTCTACCCCCACCCACTGATCACAATCTAAGTACACCATGAAAGGCCTACATCTTCTAACCCTTAATGCTCAGGGTTTGAATTCCCCTACCAAACGCAGCCTCCTTTTTAACTATTTACGTAAAAACCACGTAGACATTGCCTTCATTCAGGAGACACACTGGACTCATGTATATAGCAAACGATACACCTCCAAACACTACCCTACACTCCTGGATGCAACATTTCCATCGAAATCTAGAGGGGTTGCTATCTATATAGGCAAGAATGTCCATTATGATCAGATCTATACTGAGTCAGATCCCCAAGCACGCTACATTATTGCTGTCTGTAGAATAAATACCCACCTAGTTACCCTCCTTAACATATATGCACCGAATAGTAAACAAGTCAACTTCCTTAGAACTCTACTTAAGTCTATAGCTTCTATACAGCAGGGAGACCTCATATTAGGAGGGGATTTCAATCTCATATGGGATGTACATTTAGACAGACTGGGACCTCCACTTTCTAGAAATGATAGAGCAACACACTCCCTATCTTCAGCCCTCCAATCACTAATAGCACTACATGACTTATATGACGTTTGGCGCGCTCTACACCCACAAGATAAGGAATTCACCTTCTACTCTTCTCCACATAGATCACATACGCGCATAGATTACTTTTTCGTATGCGCTAAGTTCCTTGATGATGTCTATTCTACTACTATCTCCCCAATTTCGTGGTCAGATCATGACTCACTTCACATGCAAATAGGCCCATACACTCGCCCACCACCTTTCACTTGGCGCCTACAGGACTGGACTCTTACAGACCCACACCTTAAGACTTCTCTACAGAACATAATCACAGATTATATCTCCCTTAATGACAATGACCAGACCTCAGCACAGAACCAGTGGGCCGCCCTGAAGGCAGTGGTGAGAGGCCACCTCATCCAATTCGAATGGGAGGCTCGGGCAAAAGGCAAGACCACCTTATCCTCTCTGAATATTCAGCTTCGCCAACTTAGAGCAGACATATCTCACACATACTCCCCCTCTCTCAATGACAAAATCTCAGAAACTATGAAACAAATCCAAACTCTTGAACTCAAGAAAACCCAATCCATGTTAGAGAAGTATAAAAGAATCTATTACCATTTTGCTAACAAAGCCTCCACGCTTCTAGCCAACAAACTTAAAAATCGCACAGCCCAAGCCAGAATTATGTCTATACGCACCCCTTTAGGGACACAGGTCACCGCCCCTCGCGAAATTGGCAACACCTTCAGGCAATACTACTCTGACCTTTACAATATCGAGTCCAATCTAGAATCTCCGGCCTCCCCAGTCCAACATATCTCTGAGTTCCTTAGATCCCTCGCCCTCCCCTCATTATCACCCGAGAATTCTTCCCCTCTGATTTCCCCGTTCACCACACAAGAAATCTCAAAAATTATACGCAACCTAAAATTAGGGAAAGCTCCTGGCCCAGACGGCTTCACAGCAAGGTTTTACAAAACTTTCTTACCTCAGATTGTTCCTATCCTCGGTAAGTTCTTCCAAGAAGTGCTATCAGGTACCCCTCTAGCAGCTGAATTTCTAGAAGCCACAATAGTTACCATTTTAAAACCTGGTAAACCGCCTGATCTTTGCAGCAGCTATCGACCAATCTCATTGATTAACATCGACACCAAAATATATGCCAAACTCCTTGCCAATAGGGTTGCAAAAGTTATTCCCTCCCTTATAGCGAACGACCAAGTTGGTTTTATCCCGAATAGAGAAGGAGTTGATGCAACTAGGCGAATCCTAGATGTCCTACATCTTGCGGACTGCCGAAAAATCCCCTTCCTGGCCCTGTCACTAGACGCAGAAAAAGCGTTTGACAGGGTCAGGTGGGAGTTCCTATGGGAGGCTATGACCATCTTTGGCTTTCCTACCTCCTTTGTAGGTGCAGTTCAAACCCTCTATAACCATCCAACGGCCACTGTTCGCGGGGTGGGGTTCCAATCTCCCAAATTCACAATTGCAAATGGTACCCGACAAGGGTGTCCCCTTTCCCCACTGTTGTTTGCCCTCACTATAGAGCCCTTAGCTCAATCTATCAGACTAGACCCTCAGACCTTAGGATTGACCATAGGACCACATGCCCATAAAATTTCCCTCTATGCAGATGACATCACTCTCTTCCTCACCTCTCCTGACACTTCTCTTCCTGCAGTCTTTACTCTCCTCGAGAAATTCGGCTCACTATGTTTCTATAAACTGAATGTAACCAAAACTGAGGCCCTTCCCATAAATATTCCTCCACAAACCCTCTCCATACTACAGTCCACCTATCACTTCCAATGGATATCTTCCTCGCTCAAGATTCTAGGAGTTCACCTTAGCCCAGATCCCCTGACCACCATATCGCAGAATTATACCGATAGACTTCCGGAATTTGGGAGGTTGCTAGATTCATGGGAGTTTCGGGAGATCTCTTGGACAGGTCGCATTGCCGCGATAAAGATGTCCTTTCTCCCCAAGGTTACTTATCTTTTTAGATCTATTCCTTACAACATCCCGAGACCACTCCTTAATAGATTTCAAAGTCTAATCACTTCATATGTATGGAGAGACCGCCGACCTAGGACTTTGGGTCGCACACTCGAAAAACCGATCTTACAGGGAGGCCTCGCTCTCCCGAATATGATCTCATATTACAATGCCGCAAGACTCTCACATATCCTTCGCTGGAATGATCCTGAGAGACATCTCTCCTGGTACTCTCTAGAATCCTCACTGCTGCCCTCAAATATAACCCTCCCCGACATAATCTGGATCCCCCCCACCATAGACGAGAAGTTGACGGCCTACACCCTATCTTCAGACACACACTTCGATTTTGGGATCAAATCAGACACCACCCAGACATTTCTCCCCATCCCTCTCCCGCCATGACAATCCCTGCTGCTCTCTTCTGCCTTCCAGACTCCCACTATGACCTATGGCCACAGGCGCACACACTACAGGTCTCCGACCTCTATGAAGTGGACATATGGCTCTCGCACCCAGCAATGTGTGCGAAATTTCAACTTCCACCCAAGTTACACTTTGAGGGATTTCGACTGAGCACCCGCTTACGTACATGGGGTTACCCCAAACAAACACTACGCCCTTTAACCACTTGGGAGAAAGCGTGGCGGGGAGCTCACGCTCTCCGACATCTCCTGACCTTTCACTACAATATACTTATTAACCCGGCTCCCTTGCATAAAATCTCACAACACCAGGCTTGGAAAGAGAAATTGGTCTCACCCTTACTCTTGAGGATTGGCATGCCAGAATCAAAATAACCAAAAAGATCCTCCATTGTGCCACACTGTGGGAACTACATTATAAGATTTTGGTCCGTTGGCACCATGTACCAACTATCCTACACAAGATTTATCACTCCCAATCCCAAGAGTGTTGGAGAGGATGTCAGATGCTTGGTTCTCCGCTCCACATATGGTGGTCTTGCCCAGTAATTCAGCCATTATGGAAGAAAGTATTTACACTCCTCCGGGCACTGGGCCTCGTCCCCCCATTCACCCCTGAAGTTACCCTCTTACACATGCGGATGCCCAACCTTACCACCTCTGGAGAAGCACTCACGATGTATGTCCTCATGGCCACAAAACTGACCCTAGCTAGGGCTTGGAGGGAAGAGAGGTCGCCAACTCTCTCTCAAGTAATCACATGTACACATTACATTGGCCAAATGGAACAATACTCGTACAGAGTACTTGATAGCACTAATGCCTTCCATGAAATTTGGCTCCCATGGCTCACAAGGTTTCCCAACTGGTCCTCAAGCCCTTAAACCACACCATAGACCTATTAATCATCTTCCTCTTTCTCGTTCCCTCACCCCCTCTCCCCTCCCCCCCCCTTTTTTTTTTTTTTTTCTAACCCATCATGTCCGTCTTATTTAAATCCCAGCATTTCATATCTGTATTATGCTGAGTACCAATGCCATCTTTAGACACAGACTCAATATCTAAACCTGTATCTGCAATACGTTACTTCCAGAAAAGAGACCCATCTAATACATAGATTTGCTCTCATCCTTATTTTCATGTATCTTGTTCACTCTTTTTTCTTTTATATAACAGTATGCAATTTCTGACATTTAATTGTATTATTCAATGACATTTCAATGTACCCTCAATTCTGCATCTGTTGGCATATTGTTGTTTAATAAGTCGTCTCAATAAAAAAATTAAAAAAAAAAAAAATTCAAATAGGATATAGTAATAAATTATACAGTGTGTAACAGAATTGGTTCAAAGTTCAATAGATACTTATACCAATTTTTTTCCCTGCCTTAGGGTACGATTTACTAACATACTGTTTCCATACAGCTTAACAAAATTATGTAATTCTTTTAGTATATGTATGTTAATAGCATGTTGTCCTTATGATAAGAGATTGTTTGCATAATTTTTATATTATTGTTAATTTTTTTAACATTTGTTTAATTCTTGCACCACTGATCCCTATTTTGCATATTGGTATGCCCCATTAGGGGTGTGAAATTTTTCTGATCATTGATTGGTTATCAACTAGTTTAAATATGGCAGCTCTGAGAATGTTTGTATAGCCTGATGAAACAGTGTGTACCACTGAGAAATGCGTTGCTGTTTTTATTGTTATTAAACCTTTTAATATATTTTATAAATTCTTCAGTTGCTGCCTTATCATTTCTCTCTCCCTGGGCTGGGCCTGGTGAATTTCCTCTGGCCTCCATTACCAGGATTCCGCTGGAACTCTGGTCACTAGGATCTGGCTGGATATCTGCTGTATAGCTTCATTTGTACTCCCCTTTTGACATCCCTGGACTCTCCCTGGTGAGACGAGGATCTCCATCTGTGTGCTCCATCTTTTGTGGTCGACCGTACGATGTGTAGTTCCGGACTGCTATTTCAGCACTGTATTGTGCGCCTCCAATTGTGAGTAGGATTCTTGTGATCATTCTGTGTTGTTGTCATTATCTTATTGATCTGCACCATGTGGCGCCCTCTATCCAATTCCTTCTAGGAAAATAATATCATTGTGTACAAAATGTAAATATGTATGACTGTAAAAATAATTAGTGTATAAAAAAAGTACTTTCTTCTCTTTTTTAACTAAACATCGCAATGCATTGTGGTTATGTAAATGAGCCTTACACGACCAGTCAGCTCTGTGCTGAAGCTGAGAGTTTAGTTGCAATTCGTCGCTGTGAGATGCGCTTTTGTACTGTTACTTCCATGTGAGTCTGTACTAGTTACATGGAATAGGGGCATAGTGATATAGAATATATACCGTAAATTCAGTTACCAATCACGATTTAGACAATTGTAAAACTATTATTAGACAATTTTACTTTGATCAATTTTGGAGTTGACTGTCTCTTTAAGGGGAGAAAAATTAACAGTACACTGTGCCTTTAACAAGCTTTAACCCTTTAAGGACTGATACTTGCAGAGAAAACCTATTTAGATACAGCTTGCAATTTTACACATTTTAATGTACTTGCGTAATCTAATATGCTTCTCTTGGTATCCTTTGTTGAAGGAACAGCAATACACTACTGGGAGCTAGCTGAACATATCAAGTGAGACAATAACATTCACAAATTAGCAGCTAGCTCCCAGTAGAGGTCTCCTGCAGCAAGCCTTTTCTACAAAGAATATTAGAAGACCAAATCAAATAATAGAAATATTGGATACTCGTGTACAACATCTCTGCTCTATTTGATTCATGTAATACTTGAGTAAGCATTGTTATGTTCTGCCGAATCTATGTCACACTCCAGAAAACTAAACAAACTGCATGTATTCTTAACTTTCAATAGGTTAATATATTATAGCCTAACTACATGAGTAGCAGGCCTTCAAAATTGTTTTAACTCATAGAGAGTCCACAAATCATTCAATTACTGTTACATATCAATGATCTCAGGATCTGTCCTAGGTGTGAGCAGGGGCTTTAAGACTAAGAGTGACGAGTGGGAAATTTCATAACTAACTAGCTTTTGTGTAAATAAAACAGGACAATATATAGTGTGCAAACTGTACATAAGTATAACTGTTAAAACAAATCATGTATAAATAATTACTTTCTCTTTTTTAACTAAACATCGCAATGCATTGTGGTTATGTAAATGAGCCTTACACGACCAGTCAGCTCTGTACGGAAGCTGAGAGTTTAGTTGCAATTCAGCGCTGTGAGATGCGCTTTTTGTTACTGTTATTTCCATGCGAGTCTGTACTAGTTACAGGGATTAGGGGCATAGTTAGTGATATAGAATATATACAGTAAATTCAGTTACCAGTCACGATTTTGGGACAATTTTACTTCAATCAATTTTGGAGTTCACTTTCTTTTCAAGGAGAGAAAAATTAACAGTACACTGTGCCTTTAACAAGCTTTTAACCCTTTCGTTAATTATATTTATAGAAAATCATTTTTCTATCAATTCCTACCAGAAGCTCTAAATGTAGAACCTCGAAAATTATTGTTAACTCATATTTGTGGTTTTCCACAGAAATCGTTAGTAAAATGCAAAAGATTTATTAGGTTTGAAGAGAAACCAGAGTAGGCTCATCTAACATCTAAATATAAGTGTAGATTAGCGTAACTCCTCTAAAGCCTAAAGTACATTCTCAGTATGAAATATGTACACAGGTTATATTGACAAATAATCAAGTCGTTACATTTATTTAGCTTGTTTTGAAAAGAGCATTAATAAAACACAAGCACATTATAACACTATTTTGCAATGCACCATGGGTATGCAAATGAGAACATTGTCAGGTTACTCGTGCGCTCACATAGAAGTTAGTTCATTTTATTGGAGGGGGAGGGGTATTTTTGTTTTTTGTGCACTTCAACAAAACTCACACTTGTGTTGGTATTTTCATGGGGCCTTTAATGCTGCCAGTTATTCTTAAACTAGAAAGAAACAAAAATTATTAGGATAAATAAGGTATTAAAATTACACATCCCTGAGAAATTCATACATACATACTTAATTATAAAATGTCAAATATATTTCAGGGTGACCAACTGCAAGAGACTATACATTAAATATGCTGTCACTTTTCTGTTACTTTATGGATTTTAAAGAAGGTAGCTAGGTATATATAGATAACTTAAATAATCAAAACGTAAAGGGACACTGAACCCCACATATTTTTTCTTTCGTGCAATCAGATTGAGCATGAAATTTTAAGCATCTTTTTAATTTACTCCTATTATCACATTTTCTTAATTCTCTTGGTATATTTAGTTGAAATGCAAGAATGTAAGTTTAGATGCCGGCCCATTTTTGTTGAACAACCTGGGTTGTTCTTGCTGATTGGTGGATAAATTCATCCACCAATAAAAAAAGTGCTATCCAGAGTTCTGAACTTAAAAAAAGCTTAGATGCCTTCTTTTTCAAATAAAGATAGACAGAGAACAAAGAAAAATATGATAATAGGAGTAAATTAGAAAGTTGCTTAAAAATTGCATGCTCTATCTGAATCACAAAAGAAAAAATTGGGGTTCAGTGTCCCTTTAATGAGACAAGTTTGACTGTAAATTTCTCTTCTCTGTTCCCATTCTCCTTAAAGGGACAGTCTACACTAAAATTGTTATTGTTTAAAAAGATAGATAACGCCTTTACTACTCATTCCCCCAGCTTTGCACAACCAAACATTGTTATATTAATATACTTTATAACTTTTACACACCTTAGCGGTCAAGTACGTGTTTCTCTGGGTTTTAAGCGATGGAAGCGATCAGGGTATTGCAGTGATACCTCACCTTTTTTACCCACTGAATGCAGAGAGGGCTACTCTGTGGCCCTCTCTGCATCGGCCATTGATGGTGCCGATCATTGGGTGAGTGAGAGCAGCAGGGAGGCGGGTGGGCAGCCCATTGGTGTTTTATTTCCTATTTGCCTGGGTGGGGGGGGGGGGCGTGCGTGCACGCGCGCACGCGCGGCAATTTCCATTAGATGCAATTGAATGCATGATGCATCGGCAAAAATTAAAGTTTAATTTTTTTATGTCAGGAAACAACGTTGGAGTTTAAAAGTAGGTCATTAATGATATATTAATGGGGGGGTAGAGAGCTGTTGATGGGGGTCAGGGATTTGGTGGTGAAATGGTGGCATGAAAATATACCAAAATGGGCCTAGATCAATACTTTGGGTTGTCTACTACACTACACTAAAGCTAAAATGAACCCTACAAGCTCCCCTAATTAACCCCTTCACTGCTGGGCATAATACGACGTTTGGTGCTTAGCGTCCTTCTAATTACTAAAAAGCAACGCCAAAGCCATATATGTCTGCTATTTCTGAACAAAGGGGATCCCAGATAAGCATTTACAACCATTTGTGCCATAATTGCACAAGCTGTTTGTAAATAATTTCAGTGAGAAACCTAAAATTGTGAAAAAGTGAACATTTTTTTTTATTTAATTGTATTTGGCGGGTGGTGAAATGGTGGCATGAATTATACCAAAATGGGCCTAGATCAATACTTTGGTTGTCTACTAAAAAAATATATATATACATGTCATGGGATATTTAGGGATTCCAGACAGATATCAGTGTTCCAATGTAACTATCACTATTTTTTTTTTTTTTTAGAAAACGTTTGGAAATTACAAAGTGCTACTTGTCAAAATTAAACTTCATGATTCAGATAGAGCATTCAATTTTAAAACAACTTTCCAATTTACTTCCATTAACAAAATGTGCACAGTCCTTTTAATATTTAAATGTTTTGAGTCACCTGCTCCTACTAGAGCATGTGCAAGAATTCACAGAATAAACGTGTATGCATTTGTGATTGGCTAATGGCTGTCACATGGTACGTGTATGCATTTGTGATTGGCTGATGGGCTGTCACATGGTACAGGGGGGGAGTGGAAAGATAACTTTTAAAATTGTTAGTAAAAAAATCTACTACATATTTGAAGTTCAGACTAAGTGCTATTGCATTGTCTTGTTATCTTGCATTTGTTGATTATGCAAATCTACTGTGTTGACTAGTCGGTTAAGCCTCTTCTACAAAGAATATTACAAGAACAAAACAAAATTAAAATAATACTAATATCAGAAAATTAGTTTTACAACTTTATGCTCTAATTGACTAATTAAATACATATTTTGAGGTGCAACACTTATTAATATATTTTACTGTATAATATATTCTTTATAGCACTCCAGAAAACAAAACAAGCAGCGAAAGTCTTCTATGTTCTTGACTATATTTGTATTTTATTGTCTGTTTTACACAACAATATTAGCAAAACTACATGAATAGCAGGCCTTCAAAAATAGTTATAACTCATAGAGAGTCCACAAATTCATCAATTACTGTTAGATGTTAATTCTTCAGGATCTGTCCCTAGGTAGGTGTGAGCAAAGGGCTTTTCTACTGAGAGTGAGGTTGTGGGAAACTTCATACTGAGTAGCTGTTGTGTAAAATAAAATAGGAAAAATAATATCATTGTGAACAAAATGTAAATATGCATGACTGTAAAAACAATTAGTGTATAAAAAGGTTTCTCTTCTCTTTTTTAAAGTGAATGTAAACTTAACTACACTCCTTTACGTCATTTGAATGTTAACCTAAAAATAACTAGAGTTTCATTCATCATTTCCTCATAAACATTACCCTACTCACAAAATCGCACTTTGAAGTCTCTCTCTCTTCAACGCCGCTTCTCCTCCCGGCATTGATTGTCATTAGTGATGTCGCGAATAGTTCACCGTGCGAATAGTTCCCGGCGAACATAGCTTGTTCGCGTTTGCAGCGGCGGGGCGAACATATGCGATGTTCGATCCGCCCCCTATTCGTCATCATTGAGTAAACTTTGACCCTGTATCTCATAGCCAGCAGACACATTCCACCCAATCAGCAGCAGACCCTCCCTCCCAGACCCTCCCAGCTCCTGGACAGCATCCATTTTAGATTCATTCGGAAGGCTGCATTCTTAATGAGAGGAGGGACAGTGTAGCTGCTGCTGATTTAATAGGGAAATCTATAGCTAGGGCTAGTGTATTCAGTGTCCACTACAGTCCTGAAGGGCTCATCTGATCTCTGCTGTAAGGACAGCACCCCAAAAAGCCATTTTTAGGGCTATAACTTCAGTCTTTTTTTTTTTCCTGTGTAATCTAATTGAAGTTGCCTGCCTGCCAGCGTGTGTGTCAGGCTCACAGCGTTATACTGTGCCCACTTGCCCAGTGCCACCATTCATATCTGGTGTAACAGTAGTGTACATTTAAAAAAAAAAAACTTTTTTTGACTGTGAAACATCAGTCTGCTTGTGTAATCTAATTGCAGTTGCCTGCCTGCCAGCGTGTGTGCCAGGCTCACAGCGTATACTCTGCCCACTTGCCCAGTGCCACCACTCATATCTGGTGTAACAGTAGTGTAAATTTAAAAAAAACAAACTTTTTTGACTGTTTGAAACATCAGTCTGCTTGTGTAATCTAATTGCAGTTGCCTGCTTGCCAGAGTGTGTGTCAGACTCACCGTCTATACTGTGCCCACTTGCCCAGTGCTACCACTCATATGTGGTGTAACAGTAGTGTAAATTTAAAAAAAAAAACTTTTTTTCACTGTGAAACATCAGTCTGCTTGTGTAATCTAATTGCAGTTGCCTGCCTGCCAGCGTGTGTGTCAGGCTCACAGCGGTATACTGTGCCCACTTGCCAGTGCACCACTCATATCTTGTTTAATAGTAGTGTTACATTTAAAAAAAAAAACTTTTTGACTGTGAAACATCAGTCTACCTTTTTTGTGTCAGGCTCACAGCATATACTGTGCCCACTTGCCCAGTGCCAACACTCATATCTTGTTTAATAGTAGTGTAAGTGTACACTAAAAAAAAAAACAACTTTTTTGACTGTGAAACATCAGTCTGCTTTTTTTGTGTCAGGCTCACAGCGTATACTGGTGCCCATTTTGCCCAGTGGCCACCACTCATATCTTGTTTAATAGTAGTGTAAGTGTACATTTAAAAAAAACAAAAACAAAACTTTTTTGACTGTGAAACATCATCTTCTTTTTGTGTCAGGCTGACAGCGTATACTGTGCCCACTTGCCCAGTGCCACCACTCATATCTGTTTAATAGTAGTGTAAGTGTACATTTAAAAAAACAAAAACTTTTTGGACTGTTAAACATCAGTCTGCTTTTTTTGTGTCAGGCTCACAGCGTATACTGTGCCCACTTGCCCAGTGCCACCACTCATATCTTGTTTAATAGTAGTGTTTCACATACTGTTTGTTAGACTTAATCACCTTTAAATAGCCATCAGTCAGGTGAGACCACACCTTTCACCTTAATTTACTTAGATATACATTTTTCTTAGCCTCTATTGCCATCTAGTGGTCTAACCCATATCAAACATACAATTTTATTATACAAAAAAATATTTTTTAAAAAAGAGAACAATCACATTTGTTGAGAGCAGATATCAAAAATGTCAAAATTTTAAATTATGAAATTAAATGCCAGAAAAGGAATTGTATAAAGATACAAAATCTTTTACTTTACAGGAATACACTTAAATCAAGTTCCCTATTCATACCATTGGGGATTAAGCAATCTAATTTATGATCCAAAATGCCTCATTGTTTTTTGAGAAGCAGTTCTCTATTGCCGCCACGTCTAGGGCTCTGTATATGGTCTATTATTTGAAATCTTAGTTGTGCAATAGAGTGACCTTTACTCAAAAAAATGGGTGGGCAACTGGGGCCTTTAAATCTCCTGTCCTAATATTGGGATTTATGTTGAATTATTCTATCTCTCACCCTCTGGGTCGTCTCTCCGATATAAATTAACCCACACGGACATTTAATTAGATATATAACAAAATTAGCATTACAATTGTAGTAGCCCTTTATTTTAAATTCTGTCCCGTAGGGGGTGGATGAATATATTAGATTTTTATCAAAACATTTAATTAGATATATAACAAAATTAGCATTACTAATTGTAGTAGCCCTTTATTTTAAATTTCGGTCCCGTAAGGGGGTGGATGAATATATCAGATTTTATCAAAATCTGATATATTCATCCACCCCCTTACGGGACAGAAATTTAAAATAAAGGGCTACTACAATTGTAATGCTAATTTTGTATATATCTAATTAAATGTCCGTGTGGGTTAATTTATATCGGAGAGACCGAGCCCCAGAGGGGTGAGAGATAGAATAATCAACATAAATCCAATATTAGGACAGGAGATTTAAAGGCCCCAGTTGCCCACCATTTTTTGAGTAAAGGTCACTCTATTACACAACTAAGATTTCAAATAATAGACCATATACAGAGAGCCCTAGACGTGGCGGCAATAGAGAACTGCTTCTCAAAAACGTGAGGCATTTTGGATCAATAAATTAGATTGCTTAATCCCCAATGGTATTAAAAGGAACTTGATTTAAGTGTATTCCTGTAAAGTAAAAGATTTTTATCTTTATACAATTCCTTTTCTGGCATTTAATTTTATAATTTAAATTTTGACATTTTTGATATCTGCTCTTCAACAAATGTGATTGTTCTCTTTTTATAAAAATATTTTTTTGTATATATAAAATTGTATGTTTGATATGGGTTAGACCACTAGATGCAATAGAGGCTAAGAAAAATGTATATCCTAAGTAATTAAGGTGAAAGGTGTGGTCTCACCTGACTGATGGCTATTTAAAGGTGATTAAGTCTAACAAACAAGTATGTGAACATGACTAAGGGATAACCACCCGAAACGTCATTCTATTTTACCTGCTCCTACTATGTGTTTAATAAAGGAACTTTTTATATGAGAAGTGGTGCTGCTGCATTCTTTGAAGATTTTGGATACTGTTTGGATCCTTGCAGTGATCCTATGCTAGCTTGCACACACCTTGGGTCTGAGTGCTGGATTTCAATCTTATTTTCTTGTTTAATAGTAGTGTAAGTGTACATTTAAAAAAAAAAAAAAACTTTTTTGACTGTGAAACATCAGTCTGCTTTTTTGTGTCAGGCTCACAGCGTATACTGTGCCCACTTGCACAGTGCCACCACTCATATCTTGTTTAATAGTAGGTGTAAGGTGTACATTTAAAAAAAAATAACTTTTGAACTGTTAAACATCAGTCTGCTTTTTTGTGTCAGGCTCACAGCGTATACTGTGCCACTTGCCCAGTGCCACCACTAATATCTTGTTTAATAGTAGTGTAAGTGTACATTTAAAAAAAACAAAAACTTTTTTGACTGTTAAACATCAGTCTGCTTTTTTGTGTCAGGCTCACAGCGTATACTGTGCCCACTTGCCCAGTGGCACCACTCATATCTTGTTTAATAGTAGTGTAAGTGTACATTTAAAAAAAAAACTTTTTGGACTGTGAAACATCAGTCTGCTTTTTTGTGTCAGGCTCACAGCGTATACTGTGCCCAGTGCCACCACTCATATCTTGTTTAATAGTAGTGTACATTTAAAAAAAAAAACTTTTTTGACTGTGAAACATCAGTCTGCTTTTTTGTGTCAGGCTCAAAGCGTATACTGTGCCCACTTGCCCAGTGCCACCACTCATATCTTGTTTAATAGTAGTGTAAGTGTACATTTAAAAAAAAAAAAAACTTTTTTGACTGTTAAACATCAGTCTGCTTTTTTGTGTCAGGCTCACAGCGTATACTGTGCCCACTTGCCCAGTGGCACCACTCATATCTTGTTTAATAGTAGTGTAAGTGTACATTTAAAAAAAACAAAAACTTTTTGGACTGTGAAACATCAGTCTGCTTTTTTGTGTCAGGCTCACAGCGTATACTGTGCCCAGTGCCACCACTCATATCTTGTTTAATAGTAGTGTACATTTAAAAAAAAACAACTTTTTTGACTGTGAAACATCAGTCTGCTTTTTTGTGTCAGGCTCAAAGCATATACTGTGCCCACTTGCCCAGTGTCACCACTCATATCTTGTTTAATAGTAGTGTAAGTGTACATTTAAAAAAAAAAACCTTTTTTGACTGTGAAACATCAGTCTGCTTTTTTGTGTCAGGCTCAAAGCGTATACTGTGCCCACTTGCCCAGTGTCACCACTCATATCTTGTTTAATAGTAGTGTAAGTGTACATTTAAAAAAAAAAAACTTTTTTGACTGTGAAACATCAGTCTGCTTTTTTGTGTCAGGCTCACAGCGTATACTGTGCCCACTTGCCCAGTGCCACCACTCATATCTTGTTTAATAGTAGTGTAAGTGTACATTTAAAAAAAAAAAAACTTTTTGGACTGTGAAACATCAGTCTGCTTTTTTGTGTCAGGCTCACAGCGTACAATGTGCCCACTTGCCCAGTGCCACCACTCATATCTTGGCTCTGCAGAGGAGTTGGTGACACCGCCACGACTTGCAGGCAGGCCTGCTGCCACCTCCTCTACTCCTCCTACTCCATCCTCTTCCATAACCTCCTCGGCTGAGTCCTCTTCTGCTGCTGCGTCTTGCTCCACATCAACGGCACCCCCCCAGCTCCCCAGGTACTATTCCACATACCGGATACGGCAGTGTCACGCCGTCTTGGAGTTGACTTGCCTGAAAGCAGAGAGTCACAGCGGACCAGCACCCCTGTCCGCCCTGAAATCTAATTGTACAACGATTTGTCCATAAGTACCCAGGCTTACAGGGCGTCCTGAAGCAGGCCAGGAAGGTGTGTGGCCATTTCAGGCGTTCCTACGCGGCCATGGCGCACTCGTCTGATATCCAGCGTCGAAACAACCTGCCAGTGAGGCGCTTGATTTGCGACAGCCCGACACGGTGGAATTCAACACTCCTAATGTTTGACCACCTGCTCCAACAAGAAAAAGCTGTTAATGAGTATTTGTATGACCGGGGTGCTAGGACAGCCTCTGGGGAGCTGGGGATATTTTTGCCAAATTACTGGACGCTCATGCGCAATGCCTGTAGGCTCATGCGTCCTTTTGAGGAGGTGACAAACCTTGTCAGTCGCCCCGAAGGCACCATCAGCGACATCATACCATTTGTTTTCTTCCTGGAGCGTGCCCTGCGAAGAGTGCTGGATCAGGCAGTAGATGAGCGTGAAGAGGAAGCGGGAGAGTTGTGGTGTCCATCACCCCTGCAAACAGCCGAATCAGCATTGCTTGCTGGACCTGCGTCAATGCAGGAAGAGGATTGTGAGGAAGAGGAGTCAGAGGAGGAATGTGGCTTTGGGGAGGATGAGGAGGAGGAAGACCGAGCACAACAGTCATCCCAGGGTGCTCGTTGTTGTCACCTCTCTGGTACCCGTGGTGTTGTACGTGGCTGGTGGGAAGAAGATACCATCAGTGAGATTAGTGAGGAGGAGGAACGCGACATGATTAGCTCAGCATCCAACCTTGTTCAAATGGGTTCTTTCATGCTGTCGTGCCTGTTGAGGGACCCTCGTATAAAAAAGCTGAAGGAGAACGACCTGTACTGGGTGTCCACGCTCCTCGACCCCCGGTATAAGCATAAAGTGCCTGAAATGTTACCAAATTCCCACAAGTCGGAAAGGATGGAGCATTTTCAGAATAAATTAAAAACTATGCTTTATACAGCGTATAAGGGTGATGTCACAGCACCACGGGAATGTAACAGGGGAAGAGATGAAATTAATCCTCCTCCTCCCACGACCACGGCGGCAAGGACCGGGCGCTTTCCTGATGTCTTGTTGATGGAGGACATGCGTACCATTTTAACTCCCATGCACCATCAGAGCCTTTCAGGATCCAGCCTTAGAGAAAGACTCAACCGACAGGTAGCAGACTACCTAGCTTTAACTGCGGATCTCGACACTCTCAGGAGCGATGGACCCCTTGACTACTGGGTGTGCAGGCTGGACTTGTGGCCTGAGCTATCCCAATTTGCAATGGAACTTCTGGCCTGCCCCGCTTCAAGTGTCCTGTCCGAAAGGACTTTTAGTGCAGCAGGAGGTTTTGTCACTGAGAAGAGAAGTCGCCTAGGTCAAAAAAGCCTTGACTATCTCACTTTTATAAAAATGAATGAGGGCTGGATCCCGAAGGGACTGACATTGGGCGATACATTTGAATAAAAAACTACTGATGATGATATGAGCTGGCTTGGGCTACAACTGGTACACAGGCTGGCCTTTTTTTTTTTGTTATAAAGACGGAGGACTTGCTTGGACTTATCCGCCAACAACTAGTTTTCAAGCCCACAAGCTTTTAGGGCACTTTATAAATGTTTTACAAACATCGATTTTTCTGGCCCGCTGCTACAGCAAGTTGCTACAACAATACCCCAATTTTTCAGGCATGTGTACATGCCTGATTTTTCTGGCCTCTGGTGCAGCACTGTGGCTTCAAAAACCAAACCAATAAAAAAGGCACATAACAGGGATTAAACTGATAGGAATAGTACTACTTAACACACCACTCCTATCTGGTGGCACATTAGATTGCACGCGCAGTGCCCCAAATTTGAAGTAGGAGGACCGACCAAGCATCTTTTTCCATCTCCCGGTTCCTAAAATCCATGCCATATACACGTCCCCTGATAGGGGACGTAACAGGGATTGATAAGAATAGTACTACTTAACACACCACTCATATCTGGTGGCACAGTAGATTGCACGCGCAGTGCCCCAAATTTGAAGTAGGAGGACCGACCAAGCATCTTTTTCCATCTCCCGGTTCCTAAAATCCATGCCATATACACGTCCCCTGATAGGGGACGTAACAGGGATTAAACTGATAAGAATAGTACTACTTAACACACCACTCATATCTGGTGGCACAGTATATTGCACGCGCAGTGCCCCAAATTTGAAGTAGGAGGACCGACCAATCATCTTTTTCCATCTCCCGGTTCCTAAAATCCATGCCATATACACGTCCCCTGATAGGGGACGTAACAGGGATTGATAAGAATAGTACTACTTAACACACCACTCATATCTGGTGGCACAGTAGATTGCACGCGCAGTGCCCCAAATTTGAAGTAGGAGGACCGACCAAGCATCTTTTTCCATCTCCCGGTTCCTAAAATCCATGCCATATACACGTCCCCTGATAGGGGACGTAACAGGGATTAAACTGATAAGAATAGTACTACTTAACACACCACTCATATCTGGTGGCACAGTATATTGCACGCGCAGTGCCCCAAATTTGAAGTAGGAGGACCGACCAATCATCTTTTTCCATCTCCCGGTTCCTAAAATCCATGCCATATACACGTCCCCTGATAGGGGACGTAACAGGGATTAAATTGATAAGAATAGTACTACTTAACACACCACTCATATCTGGTGGCACAGTAGATTGCACGCGCAGTGCCCCAAATTTGAAGTAGGAGGACCGACCAAGCATCTCTTTCCATCTCCCGGTTCCTAAAATCCATGCCATATACACGTCCCCTGATAGGGGACGTAACAGGGATTAAACTGATAAGAATAGTACTACTTAACACACCACTCATATCTGGTGGCACAGTAGATTGCACGCGCAGTGCCCCAAATTTGAAGTAGGAGGACCGACCAAGCATCTTTTTCCATCTCCCGGTTCCTAAAATCCATGCCATATACACGTCCCCTGATAGGGGACGTAACAGGGATTAAACTGATAGGAATAGTACTACTTAACACACCTTATAATAATGCAGAGAGAGGCAATGCAGAGAGAGGAGTCTGAAGAAGAGGAGTCAGAGGAGGAAGGTGGCTTTGAGGAGGTGGAAGACCAAACACAGCAGGCATCCCAGGGGGCTTGTTGTCACCTTTCGGGGACCCTTGGGGTTGTACGTGGCTGGGTGGAGGAAGAGACCTTCAATGACATCAGTGAGGACAAGGAACGGGACATGGCTAGCTTGGTATCCAACCTTGTGCAAATGGGGAGTTTGCGGTTGTGCAAATGGACTGTTTGCGGTTGTTTGCGGTGCGTTAAACGGGGAGTTTGGTCTGTCACTGTGAAGCGGGCGTAACCCTTACACTACCTGATCGATACAACATCATACCTGATGTTTTAAAGCACGATATTCCAAACAATTTAGGAATGTTAGGTGATTTATGCCCTTTATGGATTAAAACCAGACATCAACTATGTAATTTTCCGTGGGAGTTTTGCCATGGATCCCCCTCCGGCATGCCACAGTCCAGGTGTTAGTCCCCTTGAAACAACTTTTCCATCACTATTGTGGCCAGAAAGAGTCCCTGTGGGTTTTAAAATTCGCCTGCCTATTGAAGTCAATGGCGGTTCGCCCGGTTCGCAAACTTTTGTGGAAGTTCGCGTTCGTGATTCGCGAACGCAAAATTTTATGTTCGCGACATCACTAATTGTCATTTATTGACAGATTCCTAAAAAATTTCTCGGCTAATCATAGTTTACCCTCGGGGGTTCAGCCCCTTTCCTGCAACGTCACTCTTTTTATATTCACATGCGCTAATCCCAATTTTGTGTATGGATTCACGCATGCTCAATACCTCTGCCACTTCTACTCTGATCTTTAAAAGTGAGAGGCATTGATAGC
Organism: Bombina bombina; assembly: GCF_027579735.1. NCBI lineage: Eukaryota > Metazoa > Chordata > Amphibia > Anura > Bombinatoridae > Bombina > Bombina bombina. The sequence goes on from NC_069502.1 coordinate 827,174,667, forward strand.
TGTTGGATTGCTGCAGTTTTAGCGAACTGGGTTGAAAGTATCTGCAATCATTTAACGATTTGCACACATCTTATATTTTAAATACAATATAATATTTACACAATCTCAGGAAAACGCGCCTTGACACATACGTATATGGCGGGTGGGACCGCTGTATATGTCAAACATGTAGCATAAGGAAGTCGGCTCTGGGAGGAGTCAGAAAAGAAACGTTAAAATGTTTAAATTAGATTTTATTGCAAACTCGTTTTTCGTATTAAAAAACCCCATATAGATTGAAATAATGTACTATGGATTAATTTATAGCAGGCTTTCACAAACAGAAACTTTACATTCACTTTAACTAAACATCCCAATGCATTGTGCTTATGTAAATGAGCCATACACGAACAGTCAGCCCTGTACAGAAGTTGAGAGTTTAGTTGCAATTCAGCACTGTGTGATGCGCTTTTGTACTGTTAATTCCATGCGAGTCTGTACTAGTTACAGGGATTTTATTACAAGCACAGAGACTCCTATTTTACTTTACCTTCTTTTTACCATTTATGCAGCTTTTCAAAGAAACAACATATCAACAAAAAATAAACAAGTTGAACATAACAGTGAAAACAAGAACAACCAATGAACAAGAGACATGCAAATGAGCTGATGAGATAAGCCAATAAGCATGATCATAGTGCCGATAAAATGTCCAAATAGTCCCAATTCCTCCTTTTTCTTTTTGCTGCTTGTGCAGATAAGTACATTCTAGATTTCTTTTGTTAACAATATTTGTATTTCCCTAAGTATTGTTTTTTTCTTACCGTTTGGATAATATATTTCACTTACATAAGTTTCCTTTCCTTTCTTCCCTTATTTTTTATCATTGTTTAATAAAATGTTTTTAATTTTCTTCATACTTTAGTTTTTACTCTGTGGCCTTCTTGTTAGTGAGTGAGAGCAGCAGCAGGGAGGCGGGTGGGCAGCCCATTGGTGTTTTATTTCCTATTTGTCCGGGTGGGGGGGGAGCATGCGGGCACGCGCCACATTTCCATTAGATGCAATTGAATGCATGAGAAGGAGGGAGTGGAAGGGGGGAATCCAATGTTCGGCAAGGGATCTGGGAGGGAGTAGGGTATTGAGGGGGGCAGCTACACTATAGAAAATTGGGGATTTATTTATTTATTTAAAAAAGGCATAATTTTTTTAACAAATTGGGTACTGGCAGACAGATTCCAGTACCCAATATGGCAGCAACTAGGTAGAGGGGGGAGGGTTAGAAAGCTGTTGGGGGGGTCAGTGAGGTTGGGGGCTAAGAGGGATCCAACACTGCAGAATAACTATATATTAAAAAAGTTATTTGCAATCGCAAAACTATGCATTTTACATCACTTTGTAATTTACATTCCATTTCAAGTAACTAGCGTTTAGTAGATATCCGATTCACAAAATCAAACTATTTCCAAACCCACCGCCGGCTATGCTTTTCTATCGCCCAATCCAGACCGATAACCCAGGTTATAAAAATGGCGGAGTATTGCTACAATGCGCATGGGTAATATGCTGAATCGACATCCTTTACGTCACTCACAGGACAGAAGCAACGTCCCCATGTATGGATAGCAGAGCGGATGACGGAGCTTCTCAGAGCAGGTAAGAGTGATGCGGTGCGAGAATCTCCCCACCAATAACGAGCATTAATTTCATATTAACTTTTTTATGGGTAATTCTGGCATTAGGGAGGGGATATGCGCATGCTCAAGTTTATGGATCTCAGTACGCATGCGCATGGTGAGGAAACGTCACTTAATTATATGCACGATATCGCCATCTGATTGGAAATTGATTCTTATCGTGCACGGTCCATATTGGAGGGTGAGGATTGACGACGTCATCTGTGAAAATTAAAGTTTAATTTTTTTATGTCAGGAAACATCGTTGGAGTATAAAAGTAGGTCATTTATGATATATTAATGATTGTAATATGACATTTGCGGTCCTGGTGTGAACAAAAAGCTAAAGTTTTGGAATCCTTTAAGATAGCGGTGACAATTGTGAGGTGGGGAGGGTAGAGCTGTTTGAGGGGGGTCAGGGTTTTGGTGGTGAAATGGTGGCATGAAATATACCAAAATGGGCCTAGATCAATACTTTGGGTTGTCTACTACACTACACTAAAGCTAACATTAACCATACAAGCTCCCTAATTAACCCCTTCACTGCTGGGAATAATACACGTTTGGTGCGCAGCTGCATTTAGCGGCCTTCTAATTACTAAAAAGCAATGCCAAAGCCATATATGTCTGCTATGTCTGAACAAAGGGGATCCCAGATAAGCATTTACAACCATTTGTGCCATAATTGCACAAACTGTTTGTAAATAATTTCAGTGAGAAACCTAAAATTGTGATAAATTTATTTAATTGTATTTGCCGGTGGTGAAATGGTGGCATGAAATATTTCAAAATGGGCCTAGATCAATACTTTGGGTTGTCTACTAAAAAAAAATATATACATGTCAAGGGATATTTAGGGATTCCTGACAGATATCAGCATTCCAATGTAACTATCACTAATTTTGAAAAAAAAAAATGGTTTGGAAATTACAAAGTGCTACTTGTCAAAATTAAACTTTCATGATTCAGATAGAGCATGTAATTTTAAACAACTTTCCAATTTACTTTCATTAACAAAATGTGCACAGTCTTTTAATATTTAAATGTTTTGAGTCACCTGCTCCTACTGAGCATGTGCAAGAAGTCACAGAATAAACGTGTATGCATTTGCGATTGGCTGATGGCTGTCACATGGTACATGTATGCATTTGTGATTGGCTGATGGCTGTCACATGGTACGGGGGGGGGAGTGGAAATAGACATAACTTTTAAAATTGTTAGTAAAAAATCTACTACATATTTGAAGTTCAGCCTAAATGCTATTGCATTGTCTTGTTATCTTGCATTTGTTGATTATGCAAATCTACTGTGTTGACTGGTCGGTTAAACCTCTTCTACAAAGAATATTACAAGAACAAAGCAAATTAAATAATACTAATATCGGAAATTAGTTTACAACTTTATGCTCTAATTAACTAATGAAACAAATATTTTGAGGTGCAGAACACTTTATTAATATATTTTGCTGTATAATATATTCTGTATAGCACTCCAGAAGACAAAACAAGCAGCGAAAGTCTTCTATATACTTGACTATATTTGTATTTTATTGTCTGTTTATCACAATATTAGCCAAACTACATGAGTAGCAGGCCTTCAAAAATTATTATAACTCATAGAGAGTCCACAAATCATTCAATTACTTGTAAATATTTATTCTTCAGGATCTGTCCTAGGTGTGAGCAAGGGCTTTTCTACTGAGAGTGAGGAGTGGGAAACTTCATACTGAGTAGCTGTTGTGTAAATAAAATAGGACAATAATATCATTGTGAACAAAATGTAAATATGCATGACTGTAAAAACAATTAGTGTATAAAAAGGTTCTTTCTCTTTTTTTAAAGTGAATGTAAACTTAACTACACTTCTTTACGCCATTTGAATGTTACCCTAAAAATAACTAGAGTTTCATTCATCATTTCCTCATAAACATTACCCTACTCACAAAATCGCACTTTGAAGTCTCTCTCTCTTCACGCCGCTTCTCCTCCCGAAAGGGGGTTCAGCCCCTTTCCTGCAACGTCACGCTTTTTTAATTCACATGTGCTAATCCCAATTTTGTGTATGGATTCACGCATGCTCAATACCTCTGCCACTTCTACTCTGATCTTTAAAAGTAAGAAGCTTTGATAGCTGCTGGATTGCTGCAGTTTTAGCGAAACGGGTTGAAAGTATCAGCAATCATTTAACGATTTGCACAAATCTTATATTTTAAATACATTATAATATTTACACAATCTCAGGATTGACACATACGTATACAGCGGGTGGGACCACTGTATACGTCAAACATGTAGAATAAAGAAGTCGGCTCTGGGAGGAGATAGAAGAAACGGTAAAATGTTTATATTAGATTTTATTGCAAAATCGTTTTTCGTATTAAAAAACCCATAGCGATTGAAATAATGTACTATGGATTAATTTATAGCAGGCTTTCACAAACAGAAACTTTACATTCACTACTAACCATCGCAATGCATTGTGGTTATGTAAATGAGCCTTACATGACCAGTCAGCTCTGTATGGAAGCTGAGAGTTTAGTTGCAATTCAGCACTGTGAGATCTGCTTTTGTACTGTTACTTCCATGCGAGTCTGTACTAGTTACAGGGATTTTATTATAAGCACAGAGACTCCTATTTTAGAGATTGTTACCTTTGTCCACACCACCTGTCTGTATGCCTGCTTGATAATCTGTGCCACACAGTATTGTACTCTTTGGATTGGTATTTACCGTGTACAACACTAATAAAGTGGACAATTTTTATTTGCATATCATATTCGTGTGTAGTGCCTGCCGCTCTGGATTCACACAGCTAAGTTTTCACTTCCGGTATTACCGGACGGAGGTCTTTGGCGTGTTGGAGCTGCCGGATCTACTTTCCTCTATCACAGACTCCTATTTTACTTTACCTTTTTTTTACTATAGATACAGCTTTTCAAAGAAACAACATATCAATAAAAAATAAACAAGTTGAACATAACAGTGAAAACCGGAACAACCAATGAACAAGAGACATGCAAATGAGCTGATGAGATAAGCCAATAAGCATTATCGTAGTGCCCATAAACTGTCCAAATAGTCACAATTCCTCCTCTTTCTTTTTGCTGCTTGTGCAGATAAGTACATTCTATATTTCTTTTGTTGACAATATTTGTATTTCCCTAAGTATTGTTTTTTTCTTACCAGTTGGATAATATATTTCACTTACATAAGTTTCCTTTCCTTTCTTCCCTTAATTTTTTATCATTGTTTAATAAAATGTTTTAAATTTTCTTCATACTTTAGTTTTTACTCTGTGGCCTTCTCTGCATCAGCCATTGATGGTGCCGATCGTTGGTGAGTGAGAGCAGCAGCAGGGAGGCGGGTGGGCAGCCCATTAGAGTTTTATTTCCTATTTGTCTGGGTGGGGGGGGGGGCGTGCGTGCACGCGCCACATTTCCATTAGATGCAATTGAATGCATGAAAAGGAGGGAGTGGAAGGGGGGAATTCAATGTTGGGCAAGGGATCTGGGAGGGGGTAGGGTATTGAGGGGGGGCAGCTACACTACAGAAAATTGGGGATTTTATTGTGAGGTGGGGGAGGGTAGAGAGCTGTTTGAGGGGGGTCAGGGATTCGGTGGTGAAATGGCGGTATGAAATATACCAAAATGGGCCTAAATCAATACTTTGGGTTGTCTACTACACTACACTAAAGCTACAATTAACCCTACAAGCTCCCCAATTAACCCCTTCACTGCTGGGCATAATACACGTTTGGTGCGCAGCGGCATTTAGCGGCCTTCTAATTACTAAAAAGCAATACCAAAGCCATAGCTATGTCTGCTATTTCTGAACAAGGGGATCCCAGATAAGCATTTACAACCATTTGTGCCATAATTGCACAAGCTGTTTGTAAATAATTTCAGCGAGAAACCTAAAATTGTAAAAGAGTGAACAATTTTTTTTATTTAATTGTATTTGGCGGTGGTGAAATGGTGGCATGAAATATACCAAAATGGGCCTAGATCAATCATTTTTTTTTTTTTCATATATTTTTATATTTTCTTTTTATTGTTAAAGGTCATAATATATAAGTACAGAAAAAAGGAAAGCAACTGTATCATTTAGGGCATATAAAAATAAGAGAGAGAGATGACATTCAAAATTTGTGTACAATATGTCCAGTTTTACATGTTTAACTTTTCTCTCTTTCACAAAACATTCATTAACACAATCTTAACCTGTGTCAAGATTAATTATATGGGTAAAACAATTTATGTACTAAACAATATACAGATGGCCCTCGGTTTACGCCGGTTCAATTTGCGCCGTTTCAGAATAACAACCTTTTTTTTCAGTTATGTGCAGTAATTAAAATAGCCAGTAGGTGGAGCTGTCCGCTTGTTTTGCAGCAAAGTTATGCAACTTAACAGGTCTGAAATTGATCTGTGTACACAGAGCAGACATTTGCTATCGAGCAGCCACTTCCCTATTATCTTCCTGTTCAGCTGCTTGAGGTGAAGGTGCCTAACTGCTTATTAATCACTGCAGATTGAAATGCATAGAATAGGTGCAGACCCAATATTATCTAACATGCTAACAATGCAGAGAACTGATTGCAGAAAAATGCAAGTAAAAAAACGTTTTTGTTCATTAAACTTAGTTTGATGATGATGCAGTCTGTTATATGATTATTTTATTAGGTGCTGTTAGCAAATGTTTTTGTTCATTAAACGTAGTTTGATGATGATACAATCTATATTATTAGGTTTATAATGCTGTTTAGCATTTAAAGTCTTCATTTCAAAGCTTTAAAAATAATGTATTAGGTGTTACTTCAGTCAGTTTTGAGAGGGGCCTGGAACCTAACTCCCTCACTTCCCATTGACTTACATTATAAACTGGTTTTCAATTTACAACGGTTTCGATTTACAACCATTCCTCCTGGAACCTAACCCCGGTGTAAACTGAGGGCTACCTGTAATAAGGAAAATTTACAATTACAAATACCATTTCTAGATTACAATCACCCTTATTGTTTCAACAATTCAACCTTTATTTTATTTGAAGGAATAGAACCACCATAGATTTGTTTATCAGATTCCTGAGTTGAGGGGATTGTGGATTGAGAACCCCTAAAAGTCATACAGAGAAAGAGAAAAAAAACCCAAAAAAAACCCAAAGGAGGATATGAGAGATGAGAAAGGTAGGAGAAAACCAGCCCGGTCACCTATTCTTATTCATCTTATATCATATTTTCTAATGGTGTTAACAACTGATTCTGTATATTAGTATTTTTGTATTGTCTAATAAAATCTATCCATTTTATAATAAATGTATTTTGCTGCAACTCTGAATTATTTACGTTGTCGAACTGTTCTATTATATATTGCGTTTGCAAAAGAAATGTTAAATTGTTTATAGTGGGCGCCCTTTTCTGCTTCCAATTTTTAAGGATAAGATATCTCCCACCCAAAATTACTATATTAAAAAAATCTCTATTAGTCAATTTATCAGATGTATCTAACAAGAAGATTATATGTTGCAATTCTATTGAAAAATTTATGGCTGTCACTTTAGTTAACCAAAATTGTACACGTTTCCAAAATTGTATGATTTTTGGACAACTCCAAAACATATGGATCAGATCAGCTTCGGATGAGCAACAACGGGGGCATACATTTAACCCTTGTGATGACCATTTATTTATTTTAGCTGGCGTAAAATACACTCTATATAAAAGTTTTATATGAATTTCTCGCCAGTTTGCGGAAAGTGTGGCCTCATCTAAAAGACTTATACTATGTTTTACTTTATCTTCATTCAAGTTTGGGATATCTGATTGCCATTTTGAACATATCTGTACAATATTCGATTCCCCTGTTTTACTAAGAACCATATTATACCAAAACTTAATAGAGCGTTTACCTGCCTTATAAAGTGCCAAACCCATTTTTACTCCTGGATGAATCCATGGAGTTTTACTACCTTTAACGATTTCAGAAAACTAGTGTCTAACTTGAAGATATGCATAAAAGTCAAGATTCTGTAGATGAAAACACTCTTTGAGTTTTTTTAAATGAGTTTATATTATACGATTCAGGTTCCTTAAGTTGAGTTAAATAAATGAGCCCAGCATTGGTCCATTTCCTAAATACTTGGTTACATAAACCAGGAGGGAATCGTGGGTCACCTTTGATAGGAAGCAGATCCGAAATTTAAGGATCACAGTCTAGTTTACGTTGTATATCCTGCCATGCAATTATAATGATATAGTGTTTGTTTATTTGTTATTCTCTTTGGGATCTCTCTTTTGGGGCAATGTAATAAAGCACTCAGGGAAAAAGGATAAACTAGATTTTGTTCTGCTTCACTAAATGCTATATAACTCCCTCCCGTAAGCCAGTTCATTGCAATTTTTGCAAGACAAATACTATTATACAGATCAAAATTAGGTAATGCCAATCCGCCATATTGTCTTAGTTGTGATAACTTGTACAACGAAATTTGTTTAGTACCCTTCCCCCAGATAAATCGTCTCATTAATTGGTCCAAGCAATTAAGATTCCTTTTTGATATATTTATAGGGATATTTTGCATAAAGTATAAGAGCTTATGTAGGATTATCATCTTAATTAAATTGATTCTCGCAGTAATTGAAAGCGGGAGATTATCCCATTTCATCAAGTCAAATTTAATTTTTGCGAGTAACGGTGGATAATTCAGGCTATACCAGTCCCCCGGATAAATTCTAATCTTAATTCCTAAATATGTAATAAATTGCACTGCTACTTTAAATGGGGGTGTGTACTGGGTCTGGTGATGTTTATTCAGCCATAGAAGTTCTGATTTGGTTATATTAATTGTGTAACCTGAAAATGAACCAAATTCCGCTATAATATCTAGGATCTTAGGTATTTCCCTTTGGGCGTCATTTAGAAATAGTATCAGGTAATCTGCATATAATAGAAGTTTAACAGACGTGTTGCCTATCCTGATCCCCTTTAAGATGTCTCTAAGAATAACTGCAAGAGGCTCAATTGCTAGATTAAATAATAATGGTGAGATTGGACACCCCTGCCGTGTTCCAGTGGAAATCGGAAAAGGTGTAGTATCTGAACCATTGACCATTAAAATAGAGGTTGCCTTACAGTATAAGGAATGGATACATTCCAGAAACTGGTCTTTAAATCCAAAATTCGTCATAGCTTGAAATAAATTATCCCAAATAATTGAATCAAATGCTTTATGAGCGTCAACCGCTAAAATAGCAGAATCTTGTCCAATCTTGTTTTTGGAATCTAGGAGGGAATCTATTAGGACAAAGATTTTACGTGTATTGACATATTTCTTTGAGCAATGAAACCAACCTGATCCACATGAATTAACGGACTCATAATTGTCTTCAATCTATCTGCTAAAATGGAAATAAATAATTTATAGTCCGGGTTCAACAAAGAAATCGGGCGATAAGAGTCTAATATTTCCGGATCTTTCCCTTTTTTAAGAAGCAATATTATTTTTGATACAGCAAAATTAGCTGAGGGAATCTTACCATTAAGTAAATAATCATTAAATAAGTCCGTAAGTGTACCTGTAACTTAATTTTTCAAAATTTTATAAAATTCTGCCGGTAAAAGGTCTGTCCCAGCAGCTTTATCTACTTTAAGATTGTCTATTGCCTTGGATACTTCTAACTCCATAATTGGTGCATTCAACTTTTCTAAGTCCTCTACCGAGAGTTTAGGCAATGTGATTTTTTCCCAAAACACCTGTTTATTTTGCGGGTTAATATCCGATGCTGAATATAGATCCTTAAAATATTTGTAAAATTCTGACTTAATTATATCAAGATTCATTATTTTTTTCCCATCAATATTAAGCGATTTTATGTGATTGATCGGTTTCCTTGTATTCACATATCTAGCTAATAATTTCCCAATTCTATTTCCAAATCTATAAAATCTAGTTTTATTCTTTAACTCTTGTATAGCAATTTTCTGTAAGCTAAAAACCTCCCACTCTTTTTTAGCCTTCACAAAATTTTGCCAATTACTTTGAGTAGGTGAGGTGTATTTGTATTTTAAACAATTTGAAAGTTCAGTCTCTCTTGAATATAATTTTTTCTTAAATCTAATAGTATATTTTTTAATTTCTCCTCTAACAACCGCTTTGGCGGTTTCCCAAAAAATCTCTTTTTTAGTCATATATGCTGCATTCTGTTGAGCATATTCCTGCCAAATAGTGGTAAGTCGGTTTCTAAATTCCGTGTTATTGGCTAAGTAACGGGGAAAGCCATAACTCTTAACTGGTTCATACCTACCGATTTCCCACCTTAAATCTAAAGATATCGGGGCATGATCAGAAATAGTGACGTTACCTATTTGAGGTTTAATATCCAAGTTAATAATTTTATCTGATCCCAAAAAAAAAATCTATCCGTGAGAATGTCCTGTATTTCTTAGATTCACATGAAAATTCTCTACTTTTAGGTTATAACAGTCTCCAAATATCTTTAATATTTAGTGCACTGGCAAATACTTTAAGAATCCTAGAGGATTTTTTTCAAGGTCTGTTTAATGTTATTTCCAATTGTCTGTAATCTATCAATATTATTAAAAACCATATTGAAGTCTCCCACAACTATGAGATTTGTGTTTATAAATTCATGCAATTTTAATTTGAACTGTTCCCAAAAATTTTCATCCGGGATGTTTGGTCCATAGACATTACACAATGTGAGCATAAGTGACTTTATAAGAATTTTCAAAATGATAAAATGATAAGGGGCTTTTCTACTGAGAGTGAGGGGTGGGAAACTTCATAGTAAGTAGCTGTTGTTAAATAAAATAGGAAAATAATATCATTGTGTACAAAATGTAAATATTTATGACTGTAAAAACAATTAGTGTATAAAAAAGTACTTTCTCTTTTTTTTTTTTTAACTAAACATCGCACTGCATTATGGTTATGTAAATGAGCCTTACACAACCAGTCAGCTCTGTGCTGAAGCTAAGAGTTTAGTTGCAATTCAGCGCTGTGAAATGCGCTTTTGTACTGTTACTTCCATGCGAGTCTGTACTACTTACAGGGATTAGGGGCATAGTGATATTGAATAAATACAGTAAATTCAGTTACCAATCATGATTTGGACAATTGTAAAACTATTATTAGACAAATTTATTTCGATCAATTTTGGAGTTGACTGTCTCTTTAAGGGGAGAAAACATGACAGTACACTGTGCCTTTAACAAGCTTTAACGACCTATAATTGCAGAGAAAAACTAGTTACAGCTTGCAATTTTACACGTTTTAATGTACTTTCATAATCTAATATTCTTCTATTGGTATCCTTTGTTGAAGGAGCAGCAATACACTACTGGAAGCTAGCTGAACATATCAAGTGAGCTAATCTCAAGCAAAATGTGTGCAGTCACCTATTAGCAGCTAGCTCCCAGTAGTGGGCTACTGCAAGTCTTTTCTACAAAGAATATTGTAAGACCAAATCAAATAATAGAAATATTGGAACTTTATGCTCTAATTGAATCGTGTACAACATGGGCAAGCATTGTTATATTTTACAGTATAATTATCTATTATATAGCACTCCATATGATAAAACAAACTGCGGAAGTCATTTTAATTTCTCAATACTTCTGTATATTATCTGTTTTTCACATTATAAGCCAAACTACATGAGTAGCAGGCCTTCAACAATTGTTTTAACTCATAGAGAGTCCACAAATCATCATAACTTGTACAGGTTTATGCTTCAGGATCTGTCCTAGGTGTGCGCAAGGGCTTTTCTACTGAGAGTGAGGGGTGGGGAACTTCATAGTAAGTAGCTGTTGTGTAAATAAAATAGGAAAATAATATAATTGTGAACAAAATGTAAATATGCATGACTGTAAAAACAATTAGTGTATAAAAAAGTACAGTACAAGTAGCCCTCAGTTTATGCCGGGGTTAGGTTCCAGAAGGAATGGTTGTAAATCAAAACCGTTGTAAATTGAAACCCAGTTTATAATGTAAGTCAGAGGGAAGTGAGGGAGTTAGGTTCCAGGCCCCTCTCAAAATTGTCCTAAGTAACACCTAATACATTATTTTTAAAGCTTTGAAATGAAGACTTTAAATGCTAAACAGCATTATAAACCTAATACAACAAGCACACAACACAGAATATATAATTAAACTAAGTTAAATGAACAAAAACATTTGCTAAACAGCATTATAAAACTAATAAAATAATCACAAAACACAGACTTTACTTGCATTTTTTTGCAAACAGTTCTTTCTATGCATTGCAATCTGGACTGATTTATAGACAGGAAGATATTGTTCCCTTGAAAGCTGATCGATAGCTCAGGTCTAGCTAGCTACACTAATTAATTTCATCCTGCTTGTGTGCTTAGCTTGTATATCTTTGCTGCAACACAAGTGGATAGCTCCAACTATTGGCTATGTTAATCAATGCACTGCTTCTCAATGCTTTTCAATAGCAGTCACATGAAGCAAAGACCATGTAAACATTAGGTATTTCTA